>NC_044916.1:34632607-34678461 GCF_003576645.1 Ipomoea triloba | reverse complement strand
TATATATATATATATATATATATATATAAAAGCATAATTGATGCAATTAAGCACCCCTCGTAAGGTGCTTCCAGGTTATGCTTTTGCAGCACCTATTATTATTATTATTATTATTATTATTATTGTTGTTATTATTATTATTTATAATTTATAATTATTTTATTATAATAAATAATGAGTAATTATAATAATATAATTTATTATCATATAATAAAAACTAAAAGCTCAACAGCATAAAAGATATTATCATAGTAGCAACAAAATAATTTTTTCATAGTAGAAGAAGGGCAAAGTAAGTAAATAAGCCAAGGGAATCTCACATTACCTAAAAAAGATGAGGGATTCACATTCCCTCAAAAATCTTATGTGGAGGCTATCTTTAATTCCCTGGGAATGTTATATAACTCCAACCAAACATATGAATGCTACATAGCTAACCAAATATACCCTTTGTTATCTTAGATAACCTGAACCAAACGCCCCCTAAAGGGCAATCATATCCATCGATTATAGGTGTACGTAACTAAACACTAAATTATACACTTATATGAATAAGGAGGCCAACAAATTCTTACTTTGTCCCTAAAATCAAATTTGAGGGCATCTAATGGTATTTTTTTACAAGGTTTAATATTAGAACTTTGGATTTTTTATTTATTTTTTTGTTTTGTAGTGGCAAGGGAAACTTACCCGTTACTATCACTATCTAAAGGTGTGCATTAGGTATGCATCGCTATATAGCCATAGTATGTAAAGGATCACAAATAGGTAAATCAACTTTATTTATGTTGTTCATAGCTAGTTAATCGGCTTAACATGCATTATGATTTATCAAGTCAACATACATGATCAACCTGATTAGGTTGCGGTTGCCTACTTTGGGCCATTTATCATAGGTGGTTAATGTTGTATTAAAGAAATAACACCGAAAATATAAACTCTGCCTCTTAATTTATACATACACGGGCATATAACTCATTACAAACTGTTATATATATCTAGAATCTCAAATTTTATACATACATACATATATACGTATACATACGTGCGTGTATGTATATATATATACACTTGATATGATCTTCATTTTCATAGAGGAAGTTAGGTGGGTAACGCACATGTATATATATACGTACGTGTATAATAGCAGTAGCATCATATCCTTGAACATCGATATCTGATCTGCGTGTACTATATTGTTTGCTCACGGTTGATTCGTTGCTTTGGTTGGTTGTTTTTTCAGGGACAAGAATCAGACACAGGCGCACGAACAGGATAAACTTTCTTAAACAACATGGTGGAGAAACAACCGCTGCCGTTTTGCCTCTTCTCCAACTGTTGTCGAGATGTGCTTGTCGTGATGAGTTTCGTCGCATCGTTTTCACTCCTTGCCTCTCGTTTCATCGTCTCTCTGAGATGCTTTCTCAGCACATACATTTCCGTGAGCTCGCATGCCGCCGTCGACATATCTCCGGCCAGTTATCAGACAACCTACCTGCGAGATCGAATGATTTAATTTGAAGTTTGGGTTTTAATTTGTTTGTAGCTAGAGATGGCCTCCAAAAGAAACACACGTATATATAGCAGTGTTCCGGATAGGGTTCACGCTAGCAGCTCAATTTGTCTTCAGTGGTAGATTATGAACAAAAATACATAATCAAATTTTACACAGTTATAAAGTTATACCTAATGTGATGATTTTTTATAGATACCAAACAATAACTAATATTCTCACTTATTAATGAGCTGTTTTTGTTTTTGTTTTTTTTTTTTTCTTTTGGATGCTCAGAGTTTCCACCATTGAATACAATGAATTGCAGACATCTTAGGTGGAACAATTAACTTGAAGATTTAAAATTATTTCATACCTAGTGTTTGTCCTGATTTAAATTTTATTATATCACCGAAATTGGATATGAACCATTATTAAAGTGAACAAAAATTACTTATTGTAACAAGTGTTTCACACGGATTATTATATTATATATATTCCTTGAGTAGACATTCGTGTATGTTTGTTGATTCCACGTCAGCTCCATTGTGGCATTCCTTTCCTTTCCTTTCCTTTTCTTGTTGTCTTGTCGGTTTTAGTCATGTTGCAAGTGGTGGTTGAGGAGGAGTTCCATTGGGAAACATTATAGTAGTGCACACAACTGAATATATATCGTACTTGAAAATCCTTTTTGATCCGTCATTTGTTGTTTGTTATACAAATTATTATATTACGGAGTATTACCAATAAGAAGTCTAGTTTCTTAATTGTTTAAAAACATTTCAAATTCCATCATTTTACTAATTAAAGCTCCTAATACATACAAGTCTTGAGCATGCTAGCTAGAACGAAACACAATAAATTTTTACAATAATTCATAATAATAAGTTTAATCATATTTTGAAAATTGTATTTTTCTTTTAATACTTTTAATCACAATATAAATCTATCTCTCACACACACAATAAACAAGTTGGAAAGGTAAATAATTTATTTATTTTTAATCTCAAGCTTGTGGAGGCTCCACTACTATGAAAGTTCAAACCATCAATGAGTAATGAACTATATACGTGTGTGGGCTATAAGTTTGTAATGGAAGTTACGCAATGATGACAATGACATTTTTTTTTTAATTATAATATATTTTAGTTAGATTACTATTTATATTTGATGGATAATATACTAGGATAATATACTAGGTATGGGCTAATGGACATGATCAATAATTTCCAAAAAAGAAACCCAGTAGAATTGTTCTATTCTTTTGCCCCCACTCGAAATATTTTATGAATCCGCCCCTGACCCCACTTGTATTATTGGCATCCCCGTGCTAGCAAATTATACTGTGAATATATAATAAATATTTATTTTTAGTATAATAAAGATGAATTTTTATATAGGCTCTGTTTGGCAGAGCTTATTTAGGAGCTTATAGCTTATTTTAAGCTACTAATAAGCTATAAGCTTTGTTTTGTAATGTTCTCAAAATAAGCTAGTAGCTTAAAATAAGAGCTTATTTTGAAACGCTACTCTAGGTAGCTTTTTAAAAATAAGCTAGTAGCTTCTTAACTTTTTTCCATCTTTATCCTTATTATTTTAAATAAATGATATCATTTACCCCTCTAAATTAAAACTCTTTTGGCCTTTTCAATTCAATATGTTTCGTTGTAATTTCAATTTGACATTTGTGTTTGGACAATAATTTTTGTATGAACTAATTTTATAAATTACAAACATTTTGTTTTACTTTATATATTTTCAAATATATGTTCTTACTTTATATGTTTATTAAAATATATTGATTTCATTATTTCATATTTTAATATGTAAACAAATTTATTTAAATTTAAAACTATTTAAATTTTATGAAGATGTTCTTTTTAGTCTTTTTTACATTTATCAGCTTATCAAAAAACTAATTTTACCAAACACTTTTAAGCATAACAACTAGTTTAACAGCTCTTCATATTTCAGCTTCGAGCTTATAGCTTTTCAGCTTTCAGCTTTCAGCTACCTTTTCAGCTATGCTTGCCAAACATAGCCATAGTATATTAAAAATAAACTTACAAATGAACTTATTAATATATTAAAAATAAACATGTATATGTATATGTATATGNTACTTTTAATCACAATATAAATCTATCTCTCACACACACAATAAACAAGTTGGAAAGGTAAATAATTTATTTATTTTTAATCTCAAGCTTGTGGAGGCTCCACTACTATGAAAGTTCAAACCATCAATGAGTAATGAACTATATACGTGTGTGGGCTATAAGTTTGTAATGGAAGTTACGCAATGATGACAATGACATTTTTTTTTTAATTATAATATATTTTAGTTAGATTACTATTTATATTTGATGGATAATATACTAGGATAATATACTAGGTATGGGCTAATGGACATGATCAATAATTTCCAAAAAAGAAACCCAGTAGAATTGTTCTATTCTTTTGCCCCCACTCGAAATATTTTATGAATCCGCCCCTGACCCCACTTGTATTATTGGCATCCCCGTGCTAGCAAATTATACTGTGAATATATAATAAATATTTATTTTTAGTATAATAAAGATGAATTTTTATATAGGCTCTGTTTGGCAGAGCTTATTTAGGAGCTTATAGCTTATTTTAAGCTACTAATAAGCTATAAGCTTTGTTTTGTAATGTTCTCAAAATAAGCTAGTAGCTTAAAATAAGAGCTTATTTTGAAACGCTACTCTAGGTAGCTTTTTAAAAATAAGCTAGTAGCTTCTTAACTTTTTTCCATCTTTATCCTTATTATTTTAAATAAATGATATCATTTACCCCTCTAAATTAAAACTCTTTTGGCCTTTTCAATTCAATATGTTTCGTTGTAATTTCAATTTGACATTTGTGTTTGGACAATAATTTTTGTATGAACTAATTTTATAAATTACAAACATTTTGTTTTACTTTATATATTTTCAAATATATGTTCTTACTTTATATGTTTATTAAAATATATTGATTTCATTATTTCATATTTTAATATGTAAACAAATTTATTTAAATTTAAAACTATTTAAATTTTATGAAGATGTTCTTTTTAGTCTTTTTTACATTTATCAGCTTATCAAAAAACTAATTTTACCAAACACTTTTAAGCATAACAACTAGTTTAACAGCTCTTCATATTTCAGCTTCGAGCTTATAGCTTTTCAGCTTTCAGCTTTCAGCTACCTTTTCAGCTATGCTTGCCAAACATAGCCATAGTATATTAAAAATAAACTTACAAATGAACTTATTAATATATTAAAAATAAACATGTATATGTATATGTATATGTGTATATATATATATATATATATATATATATATATATATATATATATATATATATGAATATGAGTAATTCATTTTATAATGGGTAACAAATAGATATTAAATTCCATAGATCGTCAGACCCTTTGTTTCAAAAATAAAAAAATCCCATAGACCCATAGAAATATAGTAGGATACAAAAAATCCTCAGCCAAACACAACCTTGATAAATTCGGACTTACTTAAATTGGTGTGCCCACCTACTCATCTGCAAACTACAAATGCAATCTAATGAGAGATATTGTGTGATGGGAATTGAATAATAAAATCATCATCATCTTGGGCAGAAAATTATATTTTTAGTTATTCAATTGTGATCGATCATTGTGTAAGTTTAATCTCATGATAAGTTTGTTAATTGTATGTTGAGATAAATCTATAACTTTTTAATAATAAAAAAATAAGAATTAAATGTAAACTCTACACAATTTCAAAAAAAAAAAAAAAAAGTAAATCCACAATTTTAATTGATGATCTATAAATATATTTTTTTCTCATCATTACATTAACTATAATCCACCCAATGAAATATCTAAAGAAACAATGTCAATCTATGCCAATAAACTATTCCCCTAGGCCCCTACAAATGAGAAAAAAAATGCTAATAATATTATCTTCAAACAAAATATTCTCAAGATAACACTACCAAACACATACAAGTAGGGATCATACTAGACCCACATCTTAATTAACCATAAACTTTACACTCTACATCTCTATTTTGTTTTGAGATGTGTCAACTTGATCTCCGTCGGCATGTTGCAAAGGAAATTACTATGTGAACTCTCATATGTTACTCTTAAGTTTTACTCATTATTGTCTGTCACACCAGAGAGTAAAAGTGATAGCGTAAATTCGAAAGTAAATCTCTGCAAATTTAATGGCCAATTTGCATTGTACCAGTGTTAGTGCGTGTGTTACCAAACCCTACTACTAGTCACCGGCGAGCAGTCAACATTGGAGCGTCGACAGCAACTCCCCCACCGGAGCCCCATCGGAAGCAACAGCAGCCCCAACTCCACCTCAAAGACATTGCTAATTAACCGGCCCTCACTCTTCGCTATCCGGTGCTCTTCCACGACGCCGTCCTGCACAACCGGGACCCGGCAAAGCGGACAGCTGGCGTGCCCTTTCCCATGCACCAACCACCTCTCGATACACCCCGCATGGAACTTGTGTCCGCAGCTCTCCAGCTCCGTCCCCACCTCGCCGTCCACGAACTCCGTTATGCAAATCGCGCACTCCAGCGCCCCCACCTCCGCCGCCGCCCTCCGCGAAAATCGCCGCCGCCGCCTGTAAACGAACCGCGAAGTCCTCTTCCTAATCATCGCGTTGTACTTCAAATCCGTCATTACTCGCCCGCAGGCACTCATCGCCACAATCGAGGCCAGCAATACAATCTTGAAAATATGAAGGAGCCATGCGGAGAACACGGTGGAGGTCAGTTCACGCGCGAGAGAACACAACCTCGTTACAGATCTCATTTTAATTTGCTGTGGAGAAATTAAACGGTCGTGTTATATATATATAGATGTCTGAGGATACTGGGAGCGGAACTCTTCCGCTCCTCGTTTTCCACGAAATCAGTGTGTTATTGGGTCGTTGGTTGCACACTTGCACCGTACCATTTGCATACATACATGCTTTCTTTGACTCAATCAGCACACAATGCAATAAGTTCAGTCAAAGTAGTTCGGCTAATTAACAACCTGCACGTTGCTTGTCTAAGTTTACTAGTTTAGTAAATTTGTTAGTTTGGTCATCAGAAACTCTCTCATTCTGACTTAAGTTGTTAGTTTAATTTTGTCATATTTATAACGAGAATCTCATGTAAATTGTCTGGTTATGCATGCTAATGACGTTCCGATGAAAGTATGTATTTTTAATTTGGAGAGTATTTATCACTTTGTATTTATACCTGGTCAAACTTGTAACATTAATTATTCGTCCTGTCGTCCCATTTTGTTTATTGATTCGGTTAACAGAGTTTGACTGTAAGTTTTTTTTTTTAATTCAATTTTTCATAATATTAAATTTAGTATAGTAATGTATATTTTATATACTTAGAAACTACATTAAAGTACTATTAAACAAAAAGAAAAAAATAAATATAAAAAAAAAGTTAATTTAACTAATAAATAGTAAATATAACAGACAAAATGAGACAGATGAAGTATATAATATAAATATATTGTAATAATACTTTATTATTTATCAATGATCAATACTTATCTATGCTCTTATATAAGAGAAAAGATGTAATGGATTATATGAGTTAATTAAATAATTATAAAATTGAGTATGCCTATTATTACTCTGTCCACTTGACAGAGTCCAGTAATGTCCACTTGACAGAGTCATAACTCTCTGTTCTGCAACTGCCCACAACTCTACCCACAGATGGGGAAACGGAACCCGCAGAGCGTCGGTAACTCTCGATGTTTTTAAAATTTTATTTTTTATAATGATTTTTGTATGAGTTAAACAAAAAAGTTATACTTCATGTAATTCAAATTTTATTTTATCACTTTTACTCCATAATGTGGCAACTAAAGATATGATATTTTCATTATGTAGTTCTTAAAAAAGTGTCACATCAAAAATTTGTGAGAAATAATATAAATTTAGAGTAAGAAATGAAAGACCATGTAGTATTACTGTAACAAAAACATATGAGATGATGTGTGATCATTTCCAACTTAATTAGAAGATCAATAAAGTTTGTATGTAACTGATTACAGTTAATAATTGATCAAAAATAGTATGATTGATGAATGCTCGGTCCCAAGTACCCAATTTACGTCGCTAGGTAGTCAGGATGGGAAGGTGGCCAGCCCGACGGCTAGCCACGAAGCAATAACCCATATCGATACTCCTGAGATATTAGAATATTTGTTACCATATTTTCCACCATTAGCCTCAATTTTCAGTTTAAGAAAAATTGAATCTCATGCATAAGGATGGAATCTATAATTCAATTAAGGAAGGTTGACTAAAGTTAAATTGTAAACTTTTTGTTTCCCTTTACTAGTAAATTACTCTTGCGATGCACGGATAAATTTTTTTATTATATAATTAAATAATAAAATTAATGATGAAATTATAAACAATTTTAATATTTGAAAGTATATACATTTATTTGAAATTATATGATTTGTATATTAGTGTTGAATTTGATTACTTAAAAATTATATATAATAGGAAAAGTCTAAAAAAATGGAAGGAAAAGCATGGTTAATTGAATTATTTTAAGTAATAAAACTTTACTATAATCAAATGAAGATCCGTATGTTTAATTATTATAGTAAGATTAAAGTATTAAATATAGGTTGGTAATATGGCGTAATATGTTTATGTTTAATATCCTTTAACTATGGACGTAATATGTGTATAGTATGTTTAATTTCTTTTAATTACCCACCGTAATATGTGTATGTTTAATTTTCTATATGTGCAGGAAAATTTATCATTAATTCTAATAAGAATGACGTCATTTTATTATGATTACTAATGGTAATTAAATAGTATATATTATTCTTAATTGTTATACTAATTATGGCGTCCATGTAATCTGAATAATTATATTAATTAAGGAGTATATATTATTATTAATAAAATAACATGTGTATGTTTAATTTTGTTTAATTATAGATGTAATACGTGTATGTTTAATTTTTTTTTTAAAATTATGTTCATAGTATGTGCATGTTTAATTTCCTTGATTGATTAGATAAATCTATATTACAAGTATAAAAAAAAACAGTTTAATAAAAATATAATGTGTGAATTAATTTATTAATTAACATAATTGTTAAGATTTTATTCAAAAGTAACCATTAGGATAATTTTATATGTATAATAATCAATTTGGAATAATTTGCATAATAATCTGTGAATTAGCATAATAATATGTGAATTTGAATAATTATCATAATTTTTTGTAATCTCCTTTAATTATGGACTTAACATATGTATTGTCAATTTCCTTATCTGATTAGATAAAATGTATATTATAGAAAGTATTAATTCCTTAATTGCCATAATTTTTAAGATTTTATTCAAAAGTGATCAAAGGAAGTGAATGGACAATTGATATTATTTGAAGTAAAAAAATATAATTGTCGTAAGGAGAGAATCTCTATATTCAATTCCCATAATAAATTAAGATGTTAAATACGATTAGCAATTACCAATGGGTCATTTAGATGGTAAATAGTATATGATAATTACCTATATAAATTACCATAAAATAACATATTAATATATTGATCAATATTATAACAAAGGTTGTAAGCCTTCAAGGTACGCTATATATTAGGAAAAGTATCAATTAATTTAAATATTATAGGGAACACCATAAAATAACAGATTAATATATTGATCGGGATTATAACAAAGGTTGAAAACCTTTTAAGGTACGATATATTAGGAAAATCATCAATTAATTTAAATATGATAGGAAATTGATGAGGTGATATCAATCCTCCTAATTTTTCATAATTCTATATTTATAATTATCATTATAAACGAATTTAATAGAAAAAATTAATTAGGAGATCATATTAAGAGTTTTGGATTATTATTATTATTATTATTATTATTATTATTATTATTATTATTATTACTATTATTATTATATAAATGTATTAGGGGAAATTATATTAAGAGTTTTGGATTATTATTATTAGAGTATTATATTATTATTATTAGTATAACCTTAACAAAATAGATTTTAAGTCGAGGTTACAAAATTTAATACTATTATTTCATTTATTCAAGTATAGTAATCACCATTTTTAACTAATAATTGTATATTGGAAGACTCCAACTAAACCTATAGTATTGTGCAATTAATAATAAATATTAGTAATAATTGGAATCAATAATCAATGATTTATGATTCGCAACCAAAATATTTTGGATACTTAATTGGTTTAATCATAGCATTAGAATTATATAATCCGAATCAAAACTTGCTAAAATTTATTATTATTATTATTATTGACTAATAGGTTGTGAGGGAGACAATTATTAAAAAGTAGGAGAAAATTATTAAATTTAGTTTTACTTATAAAGTAAAGCAGTACACAATACTTCTCTTTAAAAAAATCAACTACACACTAAAAAATACAAATTTAATATAGAACTATCTCTTCATAATCTTTAACTATTTCTTCATAAGAAATAGTAAAGCTACAGTTTTCTACATCTGCAATTGATAATAATAAAAGATAACAATAACTAACATCATATTAAAAATAAACTTCTACACCTACAAGATTAAAAAAGTTAACAGGAATTGATTAAAAAAATGCCACCAAAAATGTGACAATGAACAAAGTTTCTGTATATATAAATAATAAGATGCATTTTAATTAAAAAAAAAATAGAAATCTGATAGATGAATAAAAAACCACATTAACCCAATCAACTCTAACAACTATTTAGAAAACACCCCAAAAACTTTCTCAACACATACACTTCTTCTACATACCTCAAACTCAGGAAGCAGATTATGAGACAGAGCAATCTTCTTCAAGAGAATCAACCAAGGACCCATCCTAGGATTTGGTGGCACCACCCATCTTGGTCTCCCTCCTTGCGGCCGAGCATCACCCTCCTTCAAATGGGGAACTCATAAAAAACAAATCATATTAAAATCTTAGAATATCATATACCAGTAACAATTAGAAATTGCTGGCTTCAAAACTCAATGGACCCGGTACAGATTGAGCAAAGGAGATCGAGGCTACCTCATCGTGACCCAAACCAACCGGCATCATCATTGAATTTGCACCATACGAATTTTTGTTGCCTTATATCATCCATTTTTTTCTTTACATCACATAACCAAAACCAAAATCAAATTCGTAAATAAACGCATCCATACTTTACGTGCATACAAATTCAAAAGATAGAATGCAGGAAGATACATACCTATGGGTGAGGAGCTGGGCAGAGAAAACATTGAGAGAGTTTCAACATTTACGATGTATATTTGTAACTTTATTTAGTAACAATAACAAATTAAACAACTCTGTAATAATTTGCAATTGAAGCAATAACAAATTAAACAACTCTGTAATAATTTGCAATTGAAGGAGTGAAGTTGATGCACGGTCTAAGATTAGTTGAAGGAGTGACCAATGGATGGATTGATCAACTCCGTAACAATAAGATTAGTTGAGGTTGTGAAGTTGATGGATTGTGTATGGTTGTATTTAGTTGAGGTTGTGAAGTTGATGGATTGTGTATGGTTGTATTTATACACAATGGATGAGATCAAAATGGCCTAGTATTGGAATTATAAAATGGTAACAGATCTCAAGAAAGGTAAAAAATTTCAATTTTTCAATTAATACCAAAAACGTTATAATTATTTAAAAGGTATATCTTTGATATTATTATTATTATTATTTCCATAAATTTGTCAAAATGATTGAGATTACAAAAATGCCCCTAAGTTTGGGCGGGAAAAGGTTCTCATGCACTTCTATTATTATATATATATAGATAAATTTGTCAAAATGATTGAGATTACAAAAATGCCCCTAAGTTTGGGCGGGAAAAGGTTCTCATGCACTTCTATTATTATATATATATAGATATAGATATAGATATAGATTCGGTCAATTCTCTATGTATGCTTGTTTAAAAACCTATAATGGGGTATTTGGTTAATGTAATCTTAGATTATCTAAATAATCTGAGTGTGATAATGCTATATTACATCAAAATTGATGTTGCGGTCATGTTTCAAAGTGATATGATTACCCTATTTTCTTAGGTAATCTTAGATTACGTTGAATTATTATAACTTTATCATTGTTAACTAATCATTATTTAATAATAATAATAATAATAACATATATAAAATAAACATACGTTGATATAATCAAATATACATGTGTGTGCATATTGGGGTTCACATATTCATATAATAGCATTTCGTTAACTTAAACTCGTAACTTAGTCATTAATTTTCATAAGAAATATCTTAATTTCGAATCCATCATAATTAGTGTATTAAACATATCATTCAAATTAGCATTTTTAACAAGTTATTAGAACGCTGGAGAAATCACGACTACAAAGGTAGTTATTTTGTCTCAGGATGCGTGCGTGCGAGCGAGAAATTCACGTGATTACTATGACAATGGAAGTTTCACAAAGAATAATATAAAAAGGAAGCAAAAAACGTAACATGATGAACGATAGAATGAGTTCCCGCCAGTCACGCGGGTCTCGTCCTCCTCCAAACTCCCCACTCTAAGGGCTCAGAACGACGGTTTTCCTTCAAACTTCCTTAAATTTCACATTTAATACTGAAATTTTGTAAACCCCCCCGCCGAATCTTTTTTCGATTCCTTTCAATCCCTCATTCTCTTCCCAATCCGTCCCATTTCAGATCCGTAAGTTTTTTCTTTTCCCTTCGTTCTCATATCGAACGCCTGTGAGCATGCCGTGAACAAACCTTTTTCTGAGGATAATTAAGTATTTTGACTATTTTCTTTCCGCATTTGAATGTGCAATTATTTGTTCTTCATTATACTTTAATTTTTGTGGATTACACTGTGGATTGACGTTATACTGTTTGAAGATTGCCTGCCTGAAGCACTATCACTGTGGGATAATATTACGTCTTTTTTAAGATTAGTTTTTCGAAGCATGATGCATTGGTATTGATTTTAGTTTTACTTTGTTTTCCAATCATTTGATGATTTACTTTTAAGTGTTTTTTTTGACTGAACTTATTGAAATGATGATGAGCCTATCCATATGCATTTGAAAAAAAAAGCTTTATGGATGTCTGTATGTATGTGTCAGTTTTTCATCCCATTTCAGGTTGCTTTTTCACTACTGTGTAATAACTGATACGAAACTAAAAGAATGTGCACGAGTTGCATGGAACTATATTGCTAGATGGAAATAAAAAAAAATTATCATGAGCCACTTGCGGTTTAAAATCTTGAATCAAGTCAAACAACCACTCTCAAACTGGATTTTGTCCGATGTCAATTCACAAACTCTAATTACGCGATCAGTTCTCATGTTTGGATCAGTACAACATCTGTAAGAGTTCTGGCTAAAAGACTTAAAATGCTTTTCACTACTGAATAGCTTTTGTGCTATGTGTGGATGGGTAGAAAGTGAGGGTCAACAAAATGGGAGAGAAGATAAGAGGAATGGGAAAACAGAAAAGAAAATTTGTACTTAGATGAGAAGAAAGTAAATGAGTGTCTTGGGGTGGGTGTGGCCGTGTGGGGTTGAGAGATATGTTTTCCTCTATAGTGCTTGTTGAGAAATGGAGTGCTAATTTGATCCTCATTTTCTTCACATGCTGGGCAAGAAAGATATCTGACAGGATGGAGGACAATCTCTCCTCAAATCTTTCCTTTTTTTCCCTGATTGAATCTGTTGAATGACCTTTTAAATTTGGCATAAATCTTTTACGCTTTCCTTTTCTCAATTTTTTTGCTGTTGACATTTTGCTTCAAGCTAAACTTATGTTTCCTTATCATCATTGCAGATTACTTCTAAAGTCCCAAATTTTGTTACCAATAACTATTTTGCCATTTAGTATTTATCTGAAAGTCATGCTACTTTGGAGTTTACATACTCATCACGGAAAAAGTTAGATACCCCTGAGAGAAGTGCAGCCTTTGTTCAAGCCACTGTAATGGAAGGAGATGAACATGATGTTGATGCTAAAAACCAGGAAAATAAAGTTTCTGATCAGATAAATTCAGTTAGTAGCATGAATACTGAAGTGCAACATGGAAATGCACTCAATGCCCCATTAGATGACAAGGAAATTGGAAATTCTTCACCAAACTATCCAATGGAGAAGATTTTGGTTGATGCCCATGGTGGAAAAGTAGGAGAGAACTCTTTAGGAGAAAAAAATTCAAATTTTCAATCTGTTGGGAAGAATGTTATTTCTGAGTTGCAAGAAGGGAACTCTGAGACTAAGGCACATTCACCATCAGAAAAGATGGAAGGAGAGAAGGTCAGTGTTCATAGAGAAGAAGAAGTTCAATTGCCAAAAGAGAATAAACCATTGAACACGAGTGAAAAGATTTCTGGGCAGGTAGTTGCACTCAGTACAGATGAGTCAAATGGAAGAGGGGTTGTTGGAGAGGATGAGGATTCTGGAAATGCCAGGGGAACAAACAAGATCCTCGAAGGCAATCTTTATGAGAAGGATAAGATAGTAGAGCCTGTCCCTAATGGAGCAGAGGCTCCCAAGACAGAAGTCAATAGGAGTTCATCAATTCATTCCCCTGGTCAAGACTTGGGGCAACAGGGATCTGGGCCTGAAAAGGCAGGACCTGTAAAGCATTTTTTAAAGTTGAAGAGTGCAATTGCAGTTGCTAGTGTTTTTCGTCGCCTTTCTGGGAAAAGCAATGATGGACAAGATGCTCTGGGTGCAGATGAGAATAGTAGGAATTGCAGCAGTTCTAAGGAGGTTAGACCTACTTCCATTGAAACTGAACATCAAGATGTCTCTCGGAAAAATAGAGATCGATCTGGATGGAGTGCCCTTAGATTAATTGGGATATTTAATGATGATGACAATGCTGATGACAAAGTTGGAGAGAAAGAAAAGGCTATAGAAGAAGCACTCCAACCAGTAGCGATGAAAGGACGGATTTTGTTGTACACAAGGTTAGATTGCAACGACTGTAAGCAGTTAAGAAAGTTTCTATACAATAAAAGACTTCGATACATTGAAATCAATATTGATGTGTACCCAAGTAGAAAGCTGGAACTGGAGAAGATTGCTGGCTCCTCTGATGTTCCTAGAGTGTTCTTTAATGAAGTGCTTATAGGTGGATTGAGTGAAATAAAAAGCTTAGATGTGTCTGGGAAGCTTGCAGAGAAGATTGAATATGTTGTTAGTGAGACACCATCCTCTGAAGCACCTTTACCCCCTCTTTCAGGTGAAGATGACTTGTCCAGTAGTGGTTCTATTGATGAGCTAGCACTTATTGTTAGAAAAATGAAAGACTCTATTCCTGTAAATGACCGCTTTTACAAAATGCGGAGATTCACCAAGTGTTTTCTGGGATCAGAAGCAGTAGACTTCCTGTCAGAAGATCAATACTTGGAAAGGGAAGAGGTTAGTCCTACTTCATACCATATAATGGTAAACGTATGTAGTTATTTCTGAAGTAAAATCTATGTTTCTTAATTACTTTACATCCCTTTCTCTGGTGCCTTGGTTACATAATTAAAAGTAGCTATTGCCAGTTAGCTTGCGAATTACAGATTGGGTAGTCTATATTATAAAGCTTAGTTTGGAAACAAAAGCTTGTGGTTTCTGCTACATGATTTACTGATCATGTATTGAATTTTTTCCTCATTTGTGTTTTTCGGGCAATTCACCAATAAAAGAATAGAGTGCTGTACAACTGTAGTTATAGTGGTGTTTACAATTGAATTGGTATCTTTCTAGTTTGTCAGCAAGATGTAAGTTTTACTCAATGAGCATTGCTCATGCTATCTGGTTGGCTTTAATAAAATTCCTATGACTACCCTTGTGCAATTTGCTTGTCCTCTTCTATTCAGGCTATTTTTGTGGAAACTCTGCAATAGAGCCACCTCATGAGTCATGACACCGAGCAACTGCGTCATAAAGGGTTTGGGAAAATAAGATATATGCAACTTTAACATTATTCTCAGTGTGCTGCTTTCCACAGTCTGAACCTATGACCTATCAGTCAATGAGTGAGCACATGGCTGTTAGACTTGCATAATGTATTAAAATTTAATCCCATCTCCAATTTTCTTCTTTTGGAATAATTATCTCCAACTTGTTTGAGGTATTTAAAATATATCCGTTTTAATGTTGTCGTCTGCCAGTGCTACATTTTACCTTGTTGAATGTGTGCCTGGCTTGTGATCGTGGACATAATTTCTATGCTTGAATATGGTTGTCACTTTTGTCCCTACATCATACTTAAAAAATGATATTTTCTCAGAAACACTATTTTCTATTCTAATAATCCTCTGCTGCATAGGTGCATTTGGTAATTCAGTTTTCAAGTTAACAAGTTATACTCTTTGAGGAAGTAAAGTTATTATTATCTTGGTAAAAAAATTAAATACCCGTGTTTGAAGAGGGAGTCTACTATGTAAAATATACTCTATGAAACTTTATGCCTCTTGTTGTGGTAGGTGATTAAATCTCAATAACAATGACTAGTATGAATGGTTCAGCTTCACCAAGAAAAGCTATAGTATGGATGAATATTAGTTTAGTTTTCTTCTCATCCCAGTATGATTTGATAACCGTTCCTCTATTGTTATTGTGCTCGGAGTAGGCTATTGAATTTGGTCGGAAACTGGCAAGCAACCTTTTCTTCCACCATGTACTTGAGTAAGTTTCTGAAAAGTGTGTTTTCTCTTTACACTTGTGCTTACATTTTCCACCTTCTGCCTAATTGTATGCTATGCTTTGTTTTGGTGTTTGTTTATGCTACAGTGAGAATTTATTTGAAGATGGCAACCACCTGTACTGTTTCCTTGATGATGATCCTTTGGTATCCCAATGCCAGAACATTCCTAGGGGCATAATTGAAGTGAAGCCAAAATCTATAGTAGAAATTTCATCCAGACTTAGATTCTTATCTTATGCAGTTTTTGAAGCTTACACATCAGAAGATAGGAGGCATGTTGACTATAGAACCATCCATGGAAGTGAGGAATTTGCAAGGTCTGTTTATTGTTCTAAGTGTGTAATTGTTTTATTGTGTATGGGTAGATTCTTTCATTGCCTTTGAGACATTATTCAAGTAAGTCAAGGGCACCCCACTCGATCCCTGGGCAAAGAAATAAATTCATGCACATATATGTAGCCTGTATGTATTCTTGGTACATATGCTTCTTTATTTACTGAAAGAAACTTTTCCAGGTACTTGAGGATCGTTGAGGAGCTTCAGAGAGTAGATTTGTCTAATATGCCAAGAGAGGAAAAGCTTGCGTTCTTTATTAATCTCTACAATATGATGACCATTCATGCAATACTAGTAATGGGGCATCCCTCTGGAGCACTGCAGAGAAGGAGATTGAGTGTGGATTTCAATTATGTAATTGGTGGGTGTACATATTCACTTTCAGAAATTCACAATGGTGTCTTAAGGGGCAACCAGAGGCCGCCTTACAATCTAGTTAAGCCATTTGGGGCTAAAGATAAGCGTTCTATGGTCAGATTCTTAATCTCAATCCTATGTAGACTTGATCAGTATAATATAATTGCATAATGTAAGATCTAATTGTAATATTTTTATCTGGTATTTACATTTGAAACATTTTTTTTTATTCCTTATGCCTGCCTAGTTCTATGGATTCTTGTGACTTGTGTGCTGACATTGTAGTTGTGTAAACCTATAAGTCACCTCTTTTTTCATGAATGTATTGGATAAAATTTAAGAACCATGTCTGTTGGTTGTTGCCTAGTATGCTACAGTATTATTGCAGTATGCTTCATAGGCATCATCATCTCACTAAATTTTAAGGTTAAGTATTGTGCACTAGCAAAGTTCTTACATGTTCACTGTTAACATTGACAAAAGGCAAAGAAAGGGTTAAGCATCTAAATGATTGATGCTGGCATTTAGATGCTGGAGCATTGTGCCTTGGATTCGCCTTTTAACTTAACTGGAAAATTTTAAACCAAATATGATCACTGATTTTAAATTTAACTCAGCTGTAATTGTAGAAAAATACCATGTGATCCATTGATATCCTCAAAAGAGTGTCTAAATATGCTGTCTTTAATTCTTTATGACAAACTGCAAATCTGCAATATTACTTCAATATTAAATGGAGTACTATCTGAAAATAATGAAAAATTGATTGTTTTCTAGGCCATTTTGATCTTTGAACTTTGTAGTGTCATTTTCTGGAACATCTATTTAGCTTGATTCAATGTTGAAACCCCGTAGCCTCTACTCACTATTCTGTTTGACTGACCTTACTTCTCACTGGATTCTTCAGATTGCTCTTCCTTATCCTGAGCCTCTAATTCATTTTGCTGTTGTTGGTGGTACACGATCTGGGCCTGCTCTCCAATGCTATTCACCAGGAAATATAGACAAAGAATTGATGGATGCTGCCCATAATTTCCTAAGAAGTGGACTAATTGTTGACATGCTTGCAAAGGTTGTATATGTTAGCAAGATTTTGAAATGGTAAGTTGTGGGTGAAGTTCTGAATCTTTCCTTTTTCATGTCCAAGAGAAAAACTTGATCATTGGCCCACACAAAAGTACGAAACTCTATGAATACAAGCATGAGAAGTACTATACTCCATTATTCCGAACAAGTTGCTTTGAGCTTTTATTATTCTGGATTGTGAAATTAAGAGTTGCAAACTATAGTCCTGGAAGGGGATGACTAAGTGGGTAAAACATGATTCTCGATTTCTCGTATCTGAGTGTTATGAGTTCAATTTTTGCCAACACTCTTTCAGTCGAGCTTTTTGCACATACTATCTTCATGATTCCTTTCTAATTGGTTTTACCTCTCTTGTGTGGGTTGCGAACTATTGCACAAGAATGCAAACTATCTGCCAAGGACCTTGTAGTCTAGTGGCATCAAACCCTTCCCTTTATACAGGAGGTGGTGGGTTCGAGCCTCAGTGGAAGTAGTTATGAACAGATACTGCATTATAATAGAGTTAGTAGTATTTGAAAAAGAATGCAAACTATCTTCATGATTCCTTTCTATCTCAATCCTCACAGAACTGAGCTTCCTCAGTCAGCTTGATGGATTACTTGGAAGGAATTCAATTTCTACTAATTTATCTTTAACTGCTTTAGCATAGAAAGGTGAGCAAAGTGTATTTTCTGCATCATAAATGCCTTGCTGAAATTTGTTGTCTGGCTTATCAAATCCTCAGGTACAGTGCAGATTTTGGAAATAATGAGCTTGAGGTCCTGAAACATGCTGCAAACTACTTGGAACCTGCAGAATCCCAATCTTTGTTAGAGTTGCTTTCCACCACCCAGTTGAAAGTCATCTATCAGCCCTTTGATTGGGGATTGAACCACTAGCCCTTATTGCCTTGGAACTTCATTTGCCATTTTGGCACATCAAATGAAAACCTACATTGTACTTATATGGAGTGGTTTATTTACATAGGCCTTATGGAAAGAGCTTTGATAATATGAATTTAGATCTTGCATTTGTCAAATGCCAATGTACATCCTACGCAAATCAAATGTAAACAGATTTCGAATGATTAAAGTATCTCAATATCTCATAACTATAATGAAAATTGTAAAGGTCACAAATTAATCCTACCACATAAATTATGATTTATTATAGGTAAATGACCAATTAGCCTTTAATAAAAAAAAGTTATGTCTAATTGTTACTTGAAACAATTATTTTTCAATAATTTTTCTATTTCTTTTATAATTTTTGTATAATTATAAAGCACACCTTTCCTATATGTCTACTTGAAAAAATTATGTCTAATTGTTACTTGAAAAAAAAAAATAAAGCACATCTTTTCTATACGTTTTTCAATAATTTTTCTATTTCTTTTATAATTTTTGTAAGCTTTTAGTTTACAAGAAAGTCTAGTTTAGGTAGTTGTCTATACTTAATTGGTTGAAATCAAAAAAATCAATATGCAATTTCTACAAACACATAACAAAAAAAAAAATTACTGTGTATTAGGCACAATTCAATTTGTCAATTATAATTTAAAATAAATCCATAGTCCGTAGGTTTCCTGGGCAAGACCATAAATTTGTCATTTGTGGTTCAAACTCAAAAAAATAAAAATTATATTATATTATATATTAAAAAAGAAAAAAAAGACAAGAAGAACCGTAAAACCCTAAGTCCCTAAAATGTCTCTCACTGATCTACGGAGTAACTCCCAGGAACAGATTTAGTAGTGGATGATGACCCCACTTGCCTCAAAATCGTAGTGAAGGACCGCTGAAAGCCTGAAACTGTCTCTATATGGAGGTATAAAATCTCTTACCCATACCCATATTTCTATAACATAAATTTTTGTTTTGCTTTGTTTTTGGCGTCTCTGAATTGGTGGAGATGATTTTGAAGCGTCTCTATTTCTGTAATTTGTATCCTGTTTCGTTATTTAATAGCTCAAGTCTTTAATTAGTTCCGGTTGAAATTGTTTACTGAGAAAATCCTTGAGATTTTTAGTGTATTATTATTACTATTATTGCTGTTGTTGTTGTTGTTGTTGTTGTTATTATAATTGTTTCTTTTTTGGGGGGTGAGATTTGGGTGTAATATTCTTGTGCAATCCAAACTCTGGCTAGATACACTGCAATTGCCCAGTAGCCTCTGCTAGAAATTTATAATTTTTCTTGTATATTTGTATTTCTATATATACACAGATTAATGTAATTTAGAACGACTTTCAGTAATGTCTGAGTTCGACTTTGATTTTTCCCCCCCTTGACAGATACTTGTATAGTTGTTATGCTTATAGGTGCTTTACGAGCTATAGCATTGTATTCGAGAGGAGGGTTTTGTGACATTGGGCGACCTATCGTTGTTGGTAATAATACCATTGGCAATCAAGGCTGTTTTAGAACAATGAGAGAAGTTGGACTTGATGGTGGTTCTAGATTGTATGATTCTGAATCTGACAGAGAGTCTTGTGTGCTACGACCAGTTTCTGTGAGCTCGGATAAGAAAGATACTTCCTCAAATGTTCAATCGACCCCGGAAATTGAGAAAAAGTATGTTCATCGAGTTTATGATGCAATTGCTCCTCATTTCAGTTCCACTAGGTTTGCCAAGTGGCCGAAAGTGTCTGCTTTCTTGAATTCATTGCCTGTGGGTTCACTTATTTTGGATGCGGGTTGTGGAAATGGCAAATACTTGGGGTTGAATCCAAATTGTTTATTTATTGGATGTGATATTAGTGCTCCACTTATCAATATATGTGCGGATAGGGGACATGAGGTGTTAGTTGCAGATGCTGTAAATCTGCCTTATCGAACTTGTTATGGCGATGCTGCAATTTCAATTGCTGTCCTACATCACTTAAGTACAGAAAATAGGAGGAGAAAAGCCGTAGAAGAACTAGTGCGCATAGTTAAAAAGGGAGGCTTTGTATTGATTACAGTTTGGGCTAGGGAACAGGAAGATGGATCATTGGTTAACAAATGGACACCACTTACAGAGAAGTATTTGGAGGAATGGGTAGCGCCAAGCAGTCCTCGGATTCGCAATCCTTCTTCTCCTCGGACTCTAGCAAGCATCCCAGAGACTGAGGAAAATGGCTCGGGAGTGAAAAGCTTTTTAAATAATAAATCAGCTGAAATTTCACATTCAGAAGTTCATGATAGAGGAGGTCATTTGGATTCTGGAATTGAAAATGCTGAGCAACAGGAATACTTTGTTCCTTGGCATTTACCTTATCATAGAGCTGAAGTAAGCGGGGCTTCTGCTTGTGCCCTCGCAAGTGGCCTGGCAAAGAAAGATGATAAAAAGGGTGCAGTTGTGTATAACAGATATTACCATGTTTTTAGTGAAGGTGAACTAGAAAGGTAATGCACTCTTTGTTCTTTTGTCTCAATAAAACTTTTATAAGTTTTCTTTTTGCTCAGTAAATAAATGCTAACAGTGGTTTTGTTTGATATTTAGATCGTATACTTCATAGTTCTCTATGTCATGATTGTCGCCACATTAATGTTATTTTCTTTTCTCAACAAAAGAAATTCTCTCAATCTCTCCAACTTCATTTGAGCGCATAATCTGGAAAGATGTTTGTTTGGCATTTCTATGAATCAGTTCTTGAATAAGTTTTAGTTATTCTCCCTCGTTATCCTGTTTTTGCAGCAAAGTTTTACATTTTATTTTCACTTTCTCCAGGTTGGTGTCTGGTTTGGATAATGCTGTCATTGTTGATAGATTCTATGATAAATCAAATTGGTGCATCATACTCGAGAAGACATCCTGATAAAGTGACGCCATACAATACGATGACAATAAGACTACATAGATGTGTTCTGAGATTTGGGTGATTGAACAGCATGCTAATCTTTGCTGGGGTGAGGAGTCATTGCAGGCTTTTGAACCAAGACCAGCACATCCATCCATTAGTCAATAAAACTACTGAAGGGAGCTGTTTTTATTATGGGAGACTTCTTTTATGCTTCTCTCCTGCCTGTATTGTCTGAATGTACTCTCTCCCGCTTGTGATTTTGTGATCCATTTCAATTATCATGCACTCTGTATGTTGGTTTGAAATTTTCTACAGATTATTTTAGTAGTTTGGCTTATGTTCTTCATAATCACTTGTATTTTGTTGGCAAATGAAGCTGTGACTTTCTGGGTTTCCCGTGCTTGGATGTGTCTGGAAACGGAAATCATTTTCCGTTAACTTAGAAAAATAAGGCTATTTTGGAGGAAAATGACTTCTTCCAAAATTTGACGGAAGTCACCAATCACCCATCACAACCTTGGTTTCCACCGAAAATCATAGGCATGGTTTCTGTCGAACAAACAGATGTTTTTTTTAAAAATAAATTTTTAATAAATATTACTTTTAATATTATTATAAATATTTTTATATTTTAAATAAAACAATTAAAATATTTAATTATACAATTCTACTAATTTTCTAATAATATAAATCATACATGTTTTTCAAAGTCATTTTTTTGGTTTCTAAACACACCCTATAACAATATACACCGTAATATATTAATGGGAGGAGGGTAAAGAAGTAAATGCATCCAAAGGTGGTTCAAAATGACAAAACAGTCCACAAGAAGAGTTAAAATGCCAATGAGATCCCAACTAAAGATTTAAGACCAGGAAACCTTGAGAGCTCGAGGATCTTCTATCGTTGCCTGTGGAAATGGAGTTAACCTGGTCCCTTGCGTGCTTTGCTTCTCGAAGCTTTGCTCCCCCGCTCTCTATCGTAGCATGTGCACCGCTTCGGTGGCGTTCGTCTTATCTCACCTCTCAATCCCCAGGTAAGCTGCCTGCCCATGCTTATTATTGATGCTAATTCTCACTTCAGAAAAATTAAGTCCTCGGTTTTGTTAGCTTGAGTTTCTTCGTCTTAAATGATTACTAGGTAACATTTTTTTTTCTGCATATTTCATATTGCTGGGACTATTATCTATTGACTGATATCAATTTGGGGGGCGTGTGCTGCTTTCCTGGTTTTACTCTCCTTGAATTTTAGTTAACTGAATCCTTATTGATCGAACTGGAACTGGTTAGTGCTTGCAATTGGAATTACGTATTTTTAGGAACAATTAAGAAATGGAAACTTCGGTATGGAACAGGAAGATTATCTTCAGCGCCCATCTTTCTTTTTATGAGGTTTACTTCATTGTCGTACAGTCTAGTTACGGCCTTATATTTCATTTCTATTTGAAATTTTGATGAACACGTGAACTTTGCATCTAATTATGATGTATGATCCATAGTTCTGTGTTTAAAGCACCACAATGCCTTTGGAAGAGGTTTATGGCATTTTCTTTGTCCTCACTCCTCATATCGTATTTTCTTTATATTTCACGTCATTAAAAGCTAGAAATCAGTGCAATGGTGCTTGGAATTCGATCATGCTTTTGTTATGATCTGACTAGTTCTCAGAAGCTGCGCCTGTGTGTGTTTTTTACCTGTCCAAATTTCTTGAATTTAATACTGTTGAGACAAATTTTGAAGGCATTTTGGCTAACATTAGTTTGTCTCTCTGGTGTTAGGTTCTTTCTTGTCAATGACAAGAATGAGATTGCAACCATCCCCTCTTCAAGCTCTTGTTGCTGATACTGCTGCAATACCAGGTGACTCTGATAAAGAACACATGCTATGCTCTGAAGAATCTAATCCTAGAACTGACCACAAAGCTGATGTGAAAGAGGAAGATGACAAAAATGATACTGTTGAAAGTGTGGATGAGAATAAGATGGTCCGAGTTTGTGACAAGTTAATTGGGGTCTTCATGGTTGACAAGCCATCTCCTGCTGATTGGAGAAGGTTAATAGGTTTTAGCAGGAATTGGAGCAATATCAGACCACACTTTTACAAGCGATGTCAGGAGCGAGCAAACACAGAGAGTGATCCTGGAATGAAACACAAACTACTCAAGCTTGGAAGGAAGCTGAAAGAGGTAATGCGTTTTGTTCCTTGTACCTGAAGTCTGTGCCCTTTTTTTCCCCCATAAATGGGTCTTGAGGCATATTTACCACTTGCATTTTTTGTGTTCTCTGATGAATAGCTTTAGAGATAGATTTGTGGTGAACCTCTGTTTTTATAAGTCAAATTATGTGCTAATGTGATTCACAGATGGGCACACTTGCAATGTTGGTCTTTTATCTTTATTTCTGTATACCCCTTAAATCCTTAATAATATGGTTTATACAAACACTCTCTTGGAAAAATAAGTACATAACTACATGTTTCTCTCTTCAGATTGACGATGATGTTCAAAGGCATAATGAACTTCTTGAGGTCATCAGGAGTTCACCTTCTGAAATCAATGAGATTGTTGCTCGACGTCGTAAAGATTTTACTAAGGAGTTCTTCTTTCATGTTAACACTGTGGCGGAATCTTATTATGACAATCCAGATGAACAAAATGGTAAGCCATTTGTACACCTCAATCTCGTATGTATCTAATTGGACTCTCAAGTTAGAAACATTTTCCAGCTTCCAAGTATATTTGTGTTTGGGGTGTATGTGCTGATAGTGTATTCATATACTTTATGGCATCTGATAGAAGATAGACCAAACTCATAGTATACACACCACACAAAATTCCATGATCTATTTTGAATTTGTTTTGGAGCAAATGAGATAATGGTTAGTTATTGTCACTATCTTTGACAATTTGTTCTTCATATCGAAGATTTTACTGAAAATGTGTTTTCATTTTTGCCATTTTGTAATTATAAGCGGTGGCAAGGCTTGGTAATGAGTGCTTGGAAGCTGTAGAAGCCTACGATACTGCAACTGAAAGTATAGAGGCATTGAATGCAGCAGAGCTGAAACTGAAAGATATAATCAATTCGCCTTCTTTGGATGCTGCTTGCAGGAAAATAGATGACCTAGCCCAGAAGAATCAATTTGACTCAGCATTGGCCCTCTTGATTACAAAAGCTTGGTCAGCAGCAAAGGAGTCTGACATGACACAGACTGAGGTAAGTTTAGCCTTTCCTGTTTACATTTTCATCATTTCATTTACACACAAACACATAGAACACTTCAAATATGAACCAGAAGAAAGACAGTAGATAATGGCATTGTGAATGACAGCTATATGCTTCATGGCACATTGGCACTGAGTGTTGGACAGGTTTTTAACATTAGGCCCCGAACTTGTCATTGATGCACTGGGTTTTAATGTTAGTGCTGGGCAGTAAAAAAAACTTGTTTATAAAATTGCCGTAACTGAAATGGGATCGAGATGATGGCTGTGGGAATATTAGAATTTAGAAGGAATCATATTAAAAATGATTTAGTTCATATCAAGGTGCAAGTAATAGGTCCATTGTTGCCCCAGTAAGAAAGAATGTCGATGATAGCAATAGATAGGAGAAAATGAGAGGCAGTGAAGACAATATCAATCATGTTGCAGAAATGCAGAATACTAAAAATAAATAAATGTGTTTTGTAGGTAGTCACCCCTTGTTGATATCACTACATCATCCTCATTGCCCCCACCCCCTTTTAAGTTTTAAATGCATATATAAATAGATAATTATTTTCCTATTAATTGTACCAGGCAAAAGATGTTTTGTATCATTTATATAAGAAAGCAGTAGGAAGTATGCAGAGCCTTATGCCCAAAGAAATTAGAATACTGAAGTACCTGCTTACAATTGAAGATCCAGATGAATGCATGCATGCTTTGAAAGATGCTTTCACACCTGGAGGTGAAATTGAAGGAAAAGATGTAGATTTGCTATATACGTATGTCTTCATCTCTTTTCTGATTACTCTTTTACCATGAAATGTAGATCTTCTAGAGAAAATTGCCACAATTCTCTTTCAAATGGACTATTCTTTCCAAAATTTACTACTGAGCATGGCTGCATAATTTGATTTGGTTTTTGGATGGGGTTTCAAGAATTTATCTATTGTACTCACTAAACTGAGTACATTATTGATGATCATTGCAGGACTCCAGAGCAGCTGCACAACTGGATTGGGATTATAGCTGATGCATATAACTTCAGCAGAGAAGGCACTCTCATTAGACAAGCTAGAGATTTAATGAACCCCAAAACAATCCAAAAACTGGAAGAGTTGAAGAAGTTGATTCAGGACAAGTTCATGTAAGAGAGAAATTTGTTTGGGACAGATGCATTATGCACTTCAGAAATCTTTTAGTGATTTGTTGAATTGTGGCGCCAGAGTCTTGAAGCTCCACAATTATTGACTGCAAGTTACACTTGTGGAGTATTCTCCATGTGCTATTTATCAAGCTTGGTAGGTCCATCAAAAAGAAAGAAAAAGGTAATTTCCAGCCTCCAGAACCATTTGACTCAAATCTTGATAGTTGATATAACTTTTTAATATCATATTTCATATATATACAGGAATCAAATTAAATGTGGAAACGTAGGATCATTGTAGTTATTAAGTTATTTTAATTTCATGTAGCTAGCCTAGTTGTTTGGAGCTGTATGAAAAGCTATGTATAGCAGTCTTCTGTTTTGTTGTAGTGAACTGCAGAATTGGTGATTTCATACACTAAAATCTTATATGAACCTCATACTCTTGCTTATATTTTTAGTCTTGTGATGATGCCATGAATTCAAGTCTCTTCATCTGTCTTTGCTCACAGTATTGTCGTTTGTTTGTTTATTTTTTACAACAAATATACGGGAAGTTGGCCAAAGGCCTTGCGGTCAAGTGGCATAGCTATGACCCTTCCAAGTGAGATTCTACATTGTAATAGAGTCAATAGTGTTCAAAACAATATATATATATAACGACGTCATTTTGATTAATGAAATTGCAGTTCACTTTCAACACAATTGCATGAAACGACATCTGTTCTAACACAATTACAGTATCAACTATGACCATAGTCCACAATGCATTGTGGACCATGGTCCATGGTATAACAACTGGCCAAGTAGTGCCAACTAACATAATTAGTAAAAAACAAAACAAAAAGAAAGGCCGCCAAGGAGGATGTTTCCTTGAAATTAACAACAAACACATGCATGTTGGACCAATAATTGCACTAACATATCAACGTACGTAAGACTAGCCCATCATATCGTAACAAGAAACGCATTCAACTTGTACTATGCTTTGAATTATGTGAATTTATTCTCAAGTCAATAAGTAGTAGATCAAATTAATTTAATTTTAAAATTCAACATCAAATTATATTTCTATGAACTCACTCCCAAGTCAATTTATGAAAAGGTAAATCAAATCAATTTAATTTCGAGACTCAACACCAAATTGTACACGTTTAATACATATCATGTAAATAATATAATTAAAATCTATCTGATAGTGTAAATTGACTTGGGTCAACATACCTAGCAATAGTGAATAGTAAAAAGAGAGTAGCGAGACAATACACTTTATGTGAAAACTTGAAAGGGGAAAAACAAGTGTTTTTAATATGGTCGAGAAACTAACTAAATGTTCAACCCTATAAGGTCTGGAATCTCCGATTGAAGTAGTGTACGTTGAGAAAGGCAACCTCTCTCTCACTAGACATAGCGCCTTATTTACACTAAGTGGTAAAGTGAACATAATGATAATTAATACTGACATAATTTATGTGACATCTATGGATTGGACACTCAAATCGATCATAGCAAATGTAAGTTGTTGAGGGGGCTGGTGAAGTGATGGCCGAGTTAACATATCTAAAAGGGTGGTTGGGATGTCTTCTGACACGGAGGTTAGGAAGTCTTCTAATAGGGAGGTTATGAAGTCTTCTAACACAAAGGTCTGAAAATATCATGACGAGGATTCTAGGAGGTCGGGAAGTACACATGTAAATCCTCCAAGAGTTAAGAAAGTGTACTTGCAAGCTTTTTAGAGATTCGAAAATACACTTGTAAGCCACGTAAAGCAAGTAGCGTTGTCCTATAACTTTATCACCATAACACAAAAATGCTCAAATTAGATGACTCAATTGTATAATTAAATACAATGACCCAACTACATAAAAGCATAAATTCAGAACTTATTTAGCACTTTTTCTAATCTAATGTATTATAGAGACAAAGACATTTTAACAAGAAAAATGGAAAGAATAAAAATAAAATAAAATAAAATAACAGACGAGATTTTTATTAGATCAAGGATTCCAAGGGCTTAAGAAAACCTGCACTCAAGGTTAAAAATCATCTGCAAGACTTCAAAATCAAAGCCAAGGAAACTCCAAGACATAGCGCCGCCGGAGCTCCGGTCACCGGGAGGCACTACAAACTCGCCGGCTTATAAGCGACCACAGATTCCCAATTACATTCACATGTAATAAGCCCTAAATTAGCTTCCTTGTCATTGACGCTTCAAAAATTGAATCAGATTACTTTCAAATTGTGTTACATGCACCATAAATCTCGATAAGTTTAATTTTCCGGTTAAATGATCATTTGTTCCATTCATACAATTACTCTCCAGTCAAATATCATGCTAAATTCCAAAAGTCTCTTTGTTTAGCTTCTCAGTTTCTCTTTTTCGTTTTCCGTGAATGTTTCAATTCCAAGTTTATTGTGTGTTTCACCTCACAAGTTGGTCTGTGGTCTTAAATCTGGGCCATAGCTAGTGTTTAAATTTTCCTCCAAATGCTGACTAATTGTTATGCCAACATTTTACGTGAATTTTCATTGCGTGGTATGGTTATACTAGTTTGAGCTCCTGGTTTTCTCAAAATTGATCGAAGGTTGAAAATTTTTATGATACATTTGTGAACTCAGGCTTGCTAAGAGCCAGTTTAATGATTGATGATGTGTGCTGTGGTTTTTGAAATCTAGCTTATAGTGGATGAATATAACAGGGATGAGGAAGAAAACCATAGGTGTAAGTGAATGAATGTTCAGATGATGACGAGGAAAGCAAATGTCTGTGGAATATGTGAGAACCCAAATCTCCCTTCTATTTGCACTGTCTGTGTTAATTACAGGTGAGAACAGTGGGACATTAAATGAGATTATTTAATGTCTGTTATTTATGGTCCTACTGAAACTGAGTTTAAACTGTTGGAATGCAATTTATGTGCAGATTGAACGAGTATGGTACGGCTTTGAAATCGTTGAAGAGTCGGAGGGATGCATTATATGCAAGATTGAGTGAAGTGCTTGTTGCTAAGGTGTGTTTAGTTCAGGATAATGAGCTTGTGTTATGACAGATTTCTGCTGTATTGGTTGTTTGCTATATTTTTCACACCTATAACTCTATAAGGTTCATGTGTTGAACTAACTTTCAATTCCTCTGCATTTTTCTACCATTGTTATCAGTCTTAAGTATCTATAAACTTGAATTCCAACATAACATTGGTTTGATAATCTATCTCATTATTATTAGTTTATTACAGTGGGAATTATATATGTAAATTAATCACTAGAAGGATTATGTTTGTTGCTTGGTATTGAGATGGGGAAAATGGAAGAAAAAGATTTTTCAGAAAAGATGGGCCATTCATATATTAGACTTTAAGCTCTTGGCTACTTTCCCCTGTGCCAAAATTTGCCATTGTGAAATTGTGGTTGCATAAAGTATGATAAACTAATAACTTGAATTTTATGAATTTTTGACTTTTGTAAGTGAACATTTTAAATATGCTCATAAATGAGATGCTTTTGTTAAAGAACTGGATTGGATTGTAATTTGTATGTATTTGGTCTGGTCTTGTATTTATTTATTTTTAAATGCCATGATTTCTTAAAACTATCTTAATTTTATCTAATTATTAAAAAAAACGTCTTTTGATCTCATTTGTATGTAATGTCCTTTTGTTATCTGGGACTGTATTTGTAACTGATATGTTTCTTTACTTTAGTTCAGTTTTCTAGATTGTTCAGTTTCACTCTAGTCTTTATTCTCATCAGGGCAAGGCTGATGATCAACTGAGTTGGCGGGTGCTCCAAAATGAGAAGCTTGCAAGATTAAGGGAGGATCTCAGACGACGTAGAGAACAACTTTTGGAAGGTTAGTTGTCCTTTCCACAAATGATGTTTATCTTGAATAGCGAACCGATTGCTGACTGATTGTTGTGTTTACAGGGAAGACTAATATTGACAAGTTGTCTAATGATCTAAAAGTGAAGTACAATTTGCTTGAATCAACCATGAGCGTGGTATAATGCTGTATATTTTACTGTCTTTATCATTAATACTTGAATTTAATGTGGAATTCTATTAAAAATGTTTCTCTTGGGAATGGCATTGCAGCTGGAAAAAAATCGTGCAGAACAACTTGAGAAGTTCTTTCCTAATCTTATCTGCACTCAAAATCTTGGTCATGTGAGATAACAATTTTACTAAATGATTTTGTGATGATGCCTGTTTTTTCTCTTGGTATTTATTGCTTGAATATCCTTGTTACAGATGGCCATCACCTCTGAACTCCTTCATAAACAGTCTGTTGTTATTAAGCAGATATGCAAGCTGTTTCCTCAACGCCGGGTAGGTTTTAGGCAATTAAATGTACAGAATATCATGATCTATGCTATTTGTAGTGGTGTATTTATTTCAATGATGATGTGAATTTCTTTTGAAACAAGTTTCTTCGTATTGGCAATTGTGAGACTTGACTAGTGACTACTACTCTAAAACTATAATAATTTGGGAATTTTGGATTGCTGTTTCTCATCTTTACTAGTACTTTTTGGTGGGTTGATGTGGCTCTAAGATTTACTATAGTAACTTTTTAGATACTTTCACTTAATATGTGCGTCATAATTCATGAATAACTCCCTCTGCATGTGGACACAATTCCAAATAATTCATGCCAGTTTTGGAGTTGTAGATTTGATTCAGGAGAGTAACGATGTTCTACTTTCTTTGCTACCTCTTGTCTCTGTACTCTGTAGTGAATATTTGAGTGATAGAAAAGCAGAATTTCTTATTTTGATGTTCTATTTCATAACTAAATATAAGTTGAAAAAGATCTATATTTTGGGTGTGGTGTTTTTGTGTGTGTGTGTGTAATTGGGCATCTGAATCAACTAATTCAAAGTCTTAACCTACTTAATATTACAGGTTACTGTAGATTCTGAAAGAAAAGATGGATCTAATGGTCAATATGATACTATTTGTAATGCACGCTTGCCGAGAGGACTTGATCCTCATTCTGTTCTATCTGATGAGCTTTCTGCGTCTCTGGGGTAATCTTCTTTACTTGGCCTTTACATATGCAATTTCTACGGTTGCTTCCCCACTTGGTCTTCAAGCTATCTCACTTACCTTTGCCACATGAAATAGTCCTAACTTTGGATATCTATGTCAATTTGTTTTACCTGCTGCATGCTGGTTTTCGTCTTTCTACTCTCTTCCTTACAACTATGCTAATTTTTGGACTGGTGGGTTGGAGGCTTAGGCGTGAAACCAAATGTGTTTAGTATAGAGCGACTGAATTAATCTTTATGATTTTATGCAGTGTTTTTCACATCTATTTGCAAACATTTGAGTTTATGCTACATTAAACATTAATTACTCAGCTAAATGAATATTAATCTTGTGCTTTACTGCAAACAGTGTTTTTTATGTTACAATCACGTGTGTCTTAAAATACTCCGGTCCAAAATACTTTCCTTGGCTTTTATTTGGTGGCTGGGTGCCCCTGCCCAGGGGAGAGAGAGAGAGGGCGGGGATGTTGCTTGTAGTTGTTTAGGTAGGTTGCTATATTCACATCAAAATCAAGTGACCCTGAAAACACCATCATCTGTACTTGTGTTATCAGTTTCACCTTGTTTTAAATGATGATGGGTTTTACTAATTGGCAATATCTCATGTGTTCAACCAGATACATGGTGCAACTGTTGAATCTTATAGTTCGTAATGTATGTGCCCCTGCACTTCATAACTCGGGGTTTGCGGTAAGTTTCCAGTCTTTCAGACTTTTGTAACACCAATGTCTCTGCAGCTTTGTTGGTGAAATACAGCAACTTTGTGTTCTTGTATCAGGGTTCATGCTCTCGAATATGGCAGCGAGATTCTTATTGGGATGCACGCCCATCGTCTAGAAGGTTTCCAGTTATACAACAAATTTTGCCCTGTTCATTTGCCTATTTACTTACCTTATTTCATGTGCTGCAGTGGTGAATACCCTCTTTTTATTCCTCGCCAAATTTTTTGCTCTACTGGTGGAGAAGCTTCGTGGTCTGAAAAAAGCTCAAGTAACTTTGGTGTGGCTTCTATGGAGTCTGATAGGAAGGCTCGCTTGGATTCTTCTGCTAGCAGCAGTTTCAATTATTCTTCTGCTTCACCACACTCACTTGAAGCACACAAGGAGTTGCAGAAAGGGATAGCACTTCTCAAGAAAAGTGTTGCTTGCGTAACAACATACTGTTATAACATATTATGCCTAGATGTTCCTGCAGAGGCTTCTACTTTTGAAGCATTTGCAAGGTTGTTGACTACCCTTTCTTCTTCCAAGGAAGCCCGATCTGTATTTTCTTTAAAAATGGCTTGTTCAGGGTATAATCTCCTTTTCTACTATCTTTGTTTTGTGTTTACAATAAAGGGCTTGTGGATATTGTCCTGAGAATGAAATTGATTTCTTATGCAGGTCATCCAAGCAAGTCCAACAATTCAGCAGATCTGTGTGGGATGTAAATTCATTAGTTTCCTCAAGTGCTTTGATAGAAAGTGTGCATGCGTTGCAAGCACAAGTAAGTAGCAAAAATCTGTTTTGTGCATTGTTTTAAAGTTAGTCTAAGTTGCACAGTCATCTAATTCTATTCAATTAGTTGAAGTAGTTTCTGTTTTCAACCACGTATGTGGAGTTATGATTTATTGGCTGTGGTAGTTTTTTTCTCATTTTTTGCTGTATGAAAAAATTGAACTCATCTTGAATATTCTTGATCATCATAGGCACCCAAAAATCACAAGCGGAGAACTACACATTAGATTTCTCGTGCTCTCGTCATCTATGAACACACAAGTTTAACACAAGGATTTGACCTTAGCATAGAATTTATTTGCAGGATTGTTGGTCTTCTTTTGAGTAATTTTTGGACCAACATTGTTTTGAACAATCCTATGCCCCGCCATTACATTTTGCTTGGCAGACTATGTCACTGCAGGTTAAATAAAATATATTGCAGTTAATAATGTGTTCTCTCTCTAATCTTGCAGAGAAACGTATTTGACCATAATCTTCCAAGTTCTACAGCCAGTTTGCTTTACGCCAATGAAATATCCGACCTAGGAAGGAACGAAAATTTAATCGAGGGTTGGGATCTAATCGAGCACCCCACTTTTCCTCCTCCGCCTTCACAAACCGAAGATGTTGAGCATTGGACTCGGGCCATGTTCATTGACGCAACGAAAAAGTGACTTCATAGCTTCATCGCTGACTGCCCTTCAATTCCTGTAAATACAAGTAGTACAATGCACATAGAAGAAGCTAGCATCTCCGTGCATTAAATGTATCCTAGTATTCAGTTTCTTTATGCTTTGGTTTCTCTCTGTGATTTACAATGCTGAACAGGAAAATGTAAATTTGTTTGTGTTTCTGTTCAAGACTGAAGAAATTAGTGTTGAGAAGAATGAGAATCTTGTGAATGAAGTAATTAGTGTTGAGAAAAACAACAAGTAGGAAGTGAAGCAGTAGTAGTACTTTATAGGAGTGATTAAAAGTGAGATGATTGTTTGCTCAATTGGCTTAAAAGTCAATTTAAGCCTCAGAGGTTCTCTAAACACACTCTTCAAATCAAATGAAAAATCTAAACAGAAACATCTTTCATAGTTGTCACATTACGAGCTTAAAGCCTTGAGAATTAGTCATGTTGCTCCTTCACTTCACTTCTTTCTCTTCTTTGGGGGCTGGAGAGTCTCCTCTTCGTCTTCATCATCTTCGTCCTCGTTCTCCTCCTCGTCCTCGTGCTCCTGTTCCGCAGCTTCCTCCTCCCCGTCTTCGCCCTCGTCCTCATCATCGTTATCTTCATCTTCTTCATTGTCATCATCGTCATTGTTGTTGTGTCCTTCGCCTTCACCATCATCCCCGTCTTCCTCTTCTCCATTCTCCCCGCTCTTGCCCCCCTCCCCACCCGGGCTGCTCTTTCCATTCTCATTGCTGTTGTTGGCATTGTTCACCTGAGCTTCTCCGTCGGAGAATTCACCCTCACCATCGGCAAATCCACCACCCCCATTCTCATCATCGTCGTCTCCCTCAGCGTCAACCGCTTTCGGCTGGCCGTTCATGCTATGATCTCCTTTCCCCTTGGCTTCCCTTGTCGATCTCATTAGGTCCTGAAAAATCATTACATTTATATTTAACTTATCACATAAGACGTATTTAACTTACTACTGTACTGATATCTGTATTTCGTAAGATAGTTATAACTCAAACATAGTCAACTACACAAATTGTCGTTAAACAAAGTTAAAAAAAAAAAAAATCGTTAAGTACACTAGTCATCAGTTTGTGGGATCGAGTCCCAAAAAAAAACATTATCCAGTTAGTCCGCATGATACAAAGTAGTTAATGGAAAGAGATTCTCCAACAGCACAGATACTGTTTCCCATCCTCCTTTCCAAACTTAGAGATTGATTGGTGATTAACACGTTAATCATTTTCTAAATCAAAGATTAAGCTCGTTCTCTACTTTAAGTGTACGTTATAATAATGGAATCTAACAATTGATTAGTAATTAACTAATTAATCAAAACGTAAAGATGAAGTTTCAACTCCTCCTCGTTTTATTCGGCGATAGTGGCAGTCTATATTATTCCTGGCTGGGGCCCACCATCCTACCAACCCGGAACCATATGCGCATAAAAATCCAAATTTATTTTCGTTTTGAGTTCCGAGGAGGGTAAACCCATGAGGCGCACGTTAGCTCAGGGACCAAACATCATCTTCCCCCACCAAATAATGATACATCATCAAAAGTACTTCTGATGAGCTAAAAAATTAGCGTCAATTTATTTTTTAAAAAAACATTTAAAACCAAAAAAATGTAATTTTATGAATATCCAAACACGAAAAAGCAAATTTTCATAAGTAACAAAAAAGACAACAAATTATAGACATAAATTAACCTTAATCAAATATAAAATAAAATTTTAATTTTAATTCTCAATAACACATAAAAGTATTAGGAAATTTTTTATAGTAATATAAAGTAAGATCTTTAACTCCGATTCTCAAAATAAACAAACAAATAAAACAATACAAAAATTTAAACTGAGATTTAAGCAGGGTGGGAAGAGGCTTACTTGAAGCAAGTAAAGGGGGGTAGCGTTGACCGCGAAAAACGAGCCAAGGAGACAAGGGCGAGAGTGCGCGGCGCACGTTAGCAAATCATGGTTAACCATCACTTCCATCTGTACGGTCCCGACACCTGCCATCATCAAACACAGATTTGACCGTTAATTCACCTCCGACTCTCCGAGTCCACGTACAAGAAATTTACCATTTTACATTATCCACAACATCATTAACGGTCCATATCCAAACAAAAACCTTAAAAATTTTCTCAGTTTTTTTTTTTAAATAAAAATAAAAATAAAAATTCTAAAGCTGCTGAAAAAGGTTCTGAGATCTGATAAAAATTAACCAAAAAAGACAGGAAAATATATAAAAATAAATAAAATAAAATGAGATGTATACAGAGAGAGAGAGAGAGAAAGGTGGCTCTGCAAAAGGAGAAGTTTTCAGAAAATACGAGGAAGACAAGAGAAAGGAGCTGTTGGAAAAACCAAAGACCGTGAAAGTGAAAAGGAAAGCGAGAGAAAAGCTGAGAAATTGAGAGAGAGAGACGAACCTGTTGCAGGCGGAGATGAGAAGGAAGAAAGCGGCGGCTGAGAAAACAAAATCTTTAAGACAGAGAGGAGAGGAGAGGGAGGTTTTCAGGTCTGTGCTTTGCAGACTGGTTTTGGTATTCAATCAAGCTAAGGGTGTTGCATTCTTGGCCGTCGGATCATAATCCCAAAGAATACAATACCGAATCTAATACTTTGTTCCTACTGCCGCTCCCCGCTGCTTCTAGTTGGGACTAAGTAACAAGTCGTTGCTAGAGTTGACCAACTATCTCCCTGCCCCCCCACCCTCCAAAATATATCAATAATTTTACCCTACCCTACCATTTTTTATGAGACTTACTTATATATTGACCCTTTTCCATTAATTTATTTTGAGGTCTTTTATCGATTAAGATTACGAAATGAGTTTTATCCAAAAAAAAAAAAAATTTGCATTTTAGATATGATGGCAAGTATTTTTTGTAAATGAAAGATATGATATGCATGATTGTAATATAAGAGAAAAGGAAAGCTTATTACACAGGAGAATTTAGGATTTTGATGTGGTATTGTCATTTTCTGACGTTAACCATGGTTAGTAGGTTCCCCCAGTCGATCTCTTTCGTCAGTACGCTGTGTTTGGCAAACAATAATATCCATTTTCTCGATTTTGATACCATCAAACAAACTAAAATATATGCTTACTAGGTTGCATGATCGAACAAACATGCACATGGCCTGGTGGGGAATAATTTATACAAATGTCAGAAGTTTAATTCCAGATAACTATATATATATATATATATGATGCATGAAAATCACATTATATATATTGATTATGGGATAAATATTTTTATATTACTCCGTATATATTTCATCACTTACTTTATTATAATTATAAATTAATTCATTATCTTATCTTTCGACTATGGGTAAGAATCTTATGAAATGACCTAATTGCCTTCTTGATCTTGTAATAGATCCATCCTTGCACCGACTTTGTAGTTTGTTTCTCTTCTGTATAAGAATAGTGTTATTTGTATACTTCAATACTAATTTGACTTCACTCTATTTATATGACCAGACCGATGGGAGAATGTAAAAATTTAAATTTTATAAATAATATTGTTTTTTTTTTGAATACTACTAACTCTATTACACTGCAGTATCTACTCATAACTACTTTCTCAACCTATTGAAGCACAAGAGTCACTCCACTGAGGCTCGAATCCACCACCTCCCGTATAAAGGGAAGGGTCTGATGCCACTGGACTCCAAGGTCCTTGGCATATAAATAATATTGTTCATCAGTTGATCTGCAATTCTGCACAATGACGCTTCATAGTTCACAAAGAAAAACTCTATTTGTGGGCTGGAATTTGAACAAGTGCTAAAATACTGGGCTTCGTGGGCTAAACAATGGACTAATTCTTTAGATAAATGGGCTTTGTTGATTAGGCCTAACTAAATTAGAAACCCATTAAGTTGGGCCTGCATATTGTATTTAATGACAGGAGACTAGGAGAGAGTAGTCATAGTCTATTATGAAGCCACCTCGGTAAGTATTATATTTTCCTTGAGCTGTTTTTATATATATTTTTAATAATAAGTTGAAATGGTTAAGCAGGACTTGAAGGACTATGTCTAACATCCTATCATCACAAATTGTTACTTAAATATAAAGGAATAAAGTTACATATTTACTATTAACTAGAACTTTCGACGTAGTAATAATTGTTTAATTTGACAATTAGTATTAAATATTAAGAAATGTATTATTGCATTATTGGGTGTAGTGATAAATGTTTGATCATAACATAAATTTTTACCTCCCGACAATTCTAGAATGAAGAGCCAATTATTGCATCTAAAAGCAAGTCCAATAGTTGAAAATAAATGACAAATTTTTCAACACCAAGGAGAGAGAAAGAGAGGAGGGGTGGGGGTAGGGGGAACAAGCAAAAAAAATTATTTAATTGATTTTAACATGTCTACTGCAGGACCTACATAAAAAAAAAACCCTCAATATAGTAAATCAGTAAATCTAATTTTACTCTCCCCTACATTCTCTTTCCTCCACTAAAAAAAAATACACACAAAAAGTCAAAAATCTCCTCTAAAATAACTATTGGGGTCACTCCAAATATAGTATGAACAAATTTATAACAACCGGCTAAAATAAATAAACTCTTAATTGAATATTTTATTTTATTAATTAATACATAATCTTCCAAAAACAAAAGCCTCATTCAAACCTAACGTCACTTGGGCGGTGGTAGTAGTCAATTTTGAGCCTTATAAAATGGAGGCCAGATTTCAAGTGAAAGACACATGCAATTCGATTAATGTCTTTAATTTAATTAATTTGCATATATATATAGTCCTCATCACATTTTTCTTTAGAGGCCACTCCAATGATGTATGTTGATTCAGACTATATATTGAAGTTAGCAGAGTGGAGGATTTCATCAACCATCATTCAAACTGCATAATATACCTGATGTGTATATGTTGCACGTGAAATTATTAATTTTATTTTTTTCTTGGTAAAATAGATATGCCAATTCAATCGTAATTAAAATTATATTTCAATAACTAATAATTCAAAAGAATTTAAATCTTCTTGATTAAATTGTACGTGGTTCCAATATGACCATTCAAATTGTGCAATGGCGCACACCCCATCATATATAGCCCACATCGCCATATTAATTAAGGGGTTTGAATCAACTAAAAAAAGTTGCAAGAACATAGTATATTTACTTACGGTAAAGTACATACTCGCTCTTTGTATTTAATTATGCAAAAGTAGCTATCTGCTACTATTTGAAAGCGTGTTTTACCTCTAACTAACTGAAACCGAAAGAGCTAATAGGATGCTGTTATAGGGAGCCGCACATGGAACCTTGCGTTTATAAAAACAGTCAAACCAACTGGCTATGTAATGATACTCATTGAATATTATTATTGTATTGCATGTTTCCCTACCCATATTTAACCCATTTATTTATTTATTTTGACAATTGAAATATACATTTACGTCCATCATTATTTAACGAAATAGTCAATCTTATAATAAATTATTACATTTTCAATCTTTTTTTTACCGGAATGTAAAATATTATATTGTGATTGATCATTTTATATATTGGCAAGTTATTAAAAAGGTGATAATGCATGCATGCATTATTCCCACTTATGTTTTACGTAGCAATTATTATCTGCATTAACCAAAGGATTACGTATTTAATTTGGAAATCACAAGTTGCCATTTCTTTTCTTCTTTTTTCTCATCATCAGTCATCACTCTCCTTAGCTTTGTTATCTTCAATTCCCTTTTCTTTTGGCGTGTTATGCTAATCTGATATACAAACTTTTCTCCATCACCAAAGCTCCTTTAGGGAATACAATATAATAAAAATAAAAACAAAAAATAATAATAATAGAAAATTAAAAAAAAATAATAATAATAAAAAAGCTCCTTTTGACAGTGCAACACCTCAAAGGCCAAACATCTAGTTAATGCAAAGCATATACTAAAGCTTTTTTTGCCATATCATGACATAGAAAGTATCATGTGTGTATCAGCAATATATTATTTACACAACACGTACTATACTTCTATTCTATATTTAGATACATAGTACTCCCACTATTTTTTTCAAAAAAAAAAAAAAATTAAATTGTGTCTATGTGTACTCTGATGTTTTCTTCAAGAAAAAGAAGTCCAATTATATTGGATGGCTTAAAATATATTATCAAAAATAAGGTGCACGTGATGGGCCTTTAGATTTACGAGTCAGCATATATATAACTAACAAATTGGCCAATAGTTTGTTTACTACTTCTAGATATTTAGAAGATTGGATGATATTCTTGACGTTAAAATTAAAGATTCAATGCAAAGTGGGTGTCACGATGAGTTTGGTAGCTGAGCTAGCTGTGGGTCTTTTATTATACCCTCTCACTAGATTGGACCAGAGCTATAGGAAGGTAAAGATGGAGAGTGATTCACTGGTTTTTGTTAGTTGAAAAGATAAACACTAATTGTTCAGGATAGAAATTGAATGTCAATCTTAGTCTAAATCTGATGAGTTGGCCTGATAAAATTGAAAAATTTTAAGATTAGACTTGAAATATTTTAGTCCCATAAAAAAATAATTAAGCCCGATAAGCTAGTCTGCAATCATTATTGCATGGACCATGGTCCACACAGCTGTGTGGACCAAAAATAAAAAGTACATTATTTTTGTATTGAAGGTACATTATTTTTATACTGTAGATATATTATTTTAGGGTACATTATTTTTGTACTGAAGGTACATTATTTGATATATACTATTAAATAATGTACCTACAGTACAAAAATAATGTACCTTCAGTACAAAAATAATGTACTTTTTATTTTTGGTCCACACAGCTGTGGACCCAATCGACATCCCTACTTTAGGGTAGGAGCGGTGGGATCCTCGGAATTAGGGTTGGGCTGCAATTATTTAGTAGAGCTATGGTGAGGTGATGAGTATGTAGGAAATGGAGTTGCATTGTCCGCACGTGCTTAGTTCACTGGTTTAGTAGGCATCATTTGGAACGGAAGAAGAGATCAATGTCCAAATTTCGACAGTGACAGTGTAGGGATTATGCTGCCTAAGGTGGACAGATCCCTTATGCACACGAGTATTTGGCCCTGCTGAGCCATTGAGTCACTGTAATTTACATTCTCCCAAATGCTCTCTTCACTCTCTTGGACCGGGTGTGAGGGAGCCTTTGGGATTGGAGATTCAACCTTTTGGGTGAAGGAAATAATGGAGTTGCGTTTGTTCAACATGTCCGTAGAAGAGGCACATAACTGTTGCGCAAATTAAATTAAAAGGCTAATTAATTATAGGTACTTTCTGTAACTAAGCCTTTGTATCTTTGATCAACCTCCAGTGGGGTACATCTAATGGCGGACTATATATGATGGAGTTATGTGACCTCCTTTTCTTTGATTCAATTCTTTTTTCTTTCATTTCCACTATTGGATCAGAAAAAAATAGAGGATTCAATTCGAGTATTATTATCAAAATATATAATGTTGGATTTGGATATATATAAATATATAATAATACTTAGCTTGTTAATGGAGTAAAAAAGTACTAAAGTATGACTATCTGTTTAAAGAATAAAGGTTTAATTTACTGAAAAAAAATTCAAAAGTTTTATCAATCAAATACTAATTAATATACATATTATTAATTTATCTAAGATGAGGATTAGCTAACCATTCGATAACACGCGCCATGTGATCGAGTATTTGATAAAATACTTCGCACTCATAGCATGCCTTTTACTAGCGGTTACGAGCTTTCTCTGTAAATTAAAGTATTTGATAAAATTTATAGATAATATCTAATATAAGGTTTTAAATGAGCTTATCTAATACACATCATGTATATATGTAGCGTCTGTATGTATATATACATGGTCTTTATGAGTCATTGTAACCCAGATTTAGGCAATTATGCTGTCCAGTTATTACATGCACGACAGGGAAGTTGCAAACACCTTTTTTTAAGTATAAGGGGATCGAAAAAAAGAAAAAAAATTACATGAATCTAAACCACAACGTACCAAGAAGATCCAAATGTAAATAGGTCGAAACCCTAATACCCTATGTTTGTGGCTGCATGAACCGACAGGCTTACGATCCCATTCATTAACTTTTCGGAGCAAAATTGAAATGTGCTTTCATTTCATCATCGTCATTAACTGATCTTTCCAAAAGCTTGGATAGTTGGCCAAAAGAAAATGGACGTTACGTTGCATGCATGCTTTCTTCCCTGGCCTTCTCGTATAGGAAGAGTCACACAATAATATAAATATATAAATAAATATAAAGTTTGAATTCTTCTCCAAATAGTGCATACTGAACTTCTGAGCTAATTAAACTCATGTGGGCTATACATATAAGAGTAATTTTTTTTTTGAGTACTATTGACTCTGTTACAATGTAGATGTTCATACTGAGGCTCGAACCCACCCCTCTCATGTGGGGCCAATTGTAATGTTAATCTTTTTCCCTTTTTTTTTTTTTCTCTCCCATCTTTTTCTCCCTCATCTCTCATACTTGGCCTACAAAAAACCCCCCAAAAAATCATCACAAATGAGGTTGCTCTAAATTTGAATTCTAAACTTAAAGGGCCTCTCACCATTCTTGTTTGGACGATCTATGTATGAGATAAATTGCGAAATGTGCCTCTAGTAGCCAACATAAACCCAAATGTTTGTACACTATGAGTCTTGGTAGGATTCAAACCCTAAATCATGTACTTTGTAGATGTTAGTAAAACAAAAGTGCAGTGTATGAATTTATTTTTGGTTGGTTGATAATAAATTAAATTGTATTATGGGATTTGTCACACCATTTTTTTTAATTAAGAGAAACTAAAAAAATATAATATAATAATACATAGATACATAAATTTGGTAAATATTATATGTTTGCACTCAATCAAATCTTCCAATATCAACAGTCAATCATTGTGGCCCTTTTAATAAAAGATTAAAAGTAGTTTCCAATTCCTCTATATGTCTTTCCATCTTCTTGTACATAATTGAAAATGTCCCTACGGCCATGCATGCATGCACTATAAATTTAAAAGTAGTTGTATCTCAAGATAAATTAATTATTTAAAAACAAAATATTCATCCAAAGCGTTGCATGACGCCACTGATGATTTAATTTGGTCTGAATTATTGTTGGTATGTGAATAATTTTACTTTAATTAATATATTATATTAATAGAGGATTTCTAATTAATGTGCCTATCAATATTTATACATTTTATAGCGATATAATTTACATAGACATAGTAATACTGATATTTACCTTTTTTTTTTTTTGAAATCTACTGATATTTACCTTATTACACTAAATATTATAAGGACAAGTGTTGACATTATAATATACGTACGTAGTATATGATATATTGTATGTAGGGGTCAAGTTTTTGTGCAAACAGTGCTTCTTGTGTGGCCGTGCGGTCACGCACCATTAGGTACGCATAAATGCATCATAAAGTGTTCGAAAATGTATCATTAGGTGTGGTGTATTTTTTTGGTGTGTGGTGCATTGGTGCATTTCACTGTAGTGCGTTTCCGAACACTATGTGGTGCATTGTATATGTAGTACAAAAAGTTATCAGATCAATATCAATTGGTACTGTAAAAATTAAATTCCTTATATTAATATACTATGCAGTCTGTACATCTATAGATAGCTTGGCTTTCTGTTGGGTCCATAAATAAGGCAAGGACATCTTTACCTAATGGTAGGAGGGATTCAATGTCAAGTTAGGCATTCAAATGTCAGTTTACACCAAACGATCCACGTACAATTTCTTATAAAATATGATGCGTAACGGAAGCTCTAAAGTAGAGCCGTCAAAACGGGCTTAGCCCGTCCCGCCCCGCCAAAAGGGCGGGGCGGGCTCTAATTTTTTGAGCCCGTTTTAAGGCGGGCTTTTTAGCCCGCTCCCGCCTAACCCGCGGGCTTGGCGGGGCGGGCTTGGCGGGCCGGCGGGGGCCCGCCAAATGTATAATAAAAAATTATTAAAATAAATAAATACTACAATAGTAAATCTATAACATTTAATATGTCTTTTCATCTTGATTATATTACTAACATTAGTGTGTGTGTAATATATATATACACCCTTTTATATAATTAATGTAATAGTAATTGAATTTTGGTTTACAGTGTAAACTGTAAATCAAAATTCAATATATAATTACATTGAATTTTATAAACTAATTATATAATTATATAATTATATTAGTTTTCAATCTATAAATTAATACACTAATTATAATAGACGGAGTATAAACTGTAAACTAACACTATATAATTATAATATATAGTTAACTGTACTGTAAACTAATACAATAATTAATATATATATATGTATAATCAAGTTCAAAACATTAGTAAATTATATAAATGATTTGTTATTAACTTATGGATTAACACTTATTTATTAGTCATTATTGTGTTTAAAAAATTACAAATACATTACTATATGTTTAAATTATCCAAATTATTTTAGTATACACTTACTACATTTTTATATTAATTTTTATTTAAATTTAAAACTTTTAAAATTTGGCGGGCCCCGCCAAGGCCCGCGGGCTTAAGGCGGGGCGGGTTGCCTCTACTTAGGCCCGCTTTTTGGCGGGCTTTTTAGCCCGCCCCGCCACAAAGGCGGGCTTTGACGGGCTTTGGCGGGGCGGGGCCCGCCAGCCCGCATTGACAGCTCTACTCTAAAGTGTAGCGTTTTCTGTTTTAGAAATATTTCGTCTCCAAAAATATTTAAAGAAATGCATTTGCAAAACATTTTCGCTATTCGTGAAATTTAAGAACATTTTAAATTTTGGATATAATATATTTTGTTTATCATTTTAATTAAACGATATAATGTTTAACTATTTAGTAATAATTTAGTGTAATACTTTTAAAGTGTTATTTATTAGTGTTATACCTTTCATGAAACTAATTAATAATACTCCATCCATCCATTTTGTTTTTTTCGATTTATTTTACGGACTTGATTTAAGTTTTACAATTCAAATTCGATATACAAATAAATTAATAATTGTATTCAAGTTTGGTTAATTGGCTTATAAAAAGATGAGGTATGGGTTAATCTGGTTATGATAGGGAAAATGGAAGAGGGGCATAAACCAAAAATAAAATAAAATAAATAAATAAGAGAAAAATGTTTCCCCTAGAGAAGATATATTGTGTATGCATGGGTAATGGGTTTTATTGCAATGTTGCTCATATAATTGAAGCACTTTTATTGGTCAAGAAAGAAAAAGAAAAAGGCTGTATCATGAATGAGTCTATTATCAATTTATCATTAATACCACATTTAGGTTTAACTTTTACTTTAATAGTTCCAAAAAAAAAAAAATAGATTCAACATATACATGCTGATTATTTCAATCATTTTTATTAAGTTTTTAGTGGTGCAAAAGTTAAAATAAGGTAAGCTTTAATAATGTTGGTAGCTATAAAATGAGAGTAGTTCATCAATTTAAATTACTTCACAGAGATGCATCTCGCAATTTATTTTAATATAAGATAAGAACTCATTTTATATAGTAGGGCGGGGCGGGCTCTAATTTTTTGAGCCCGTTTTAAGGCGGGCTTTTTAGCCCGCTCCCGCCTAACCCGCGGGCTTGGCGGGGCGGGCTTGGCGGGCCGGCGGGGGCCCGCCAAATGTATAATAAAAAATTATTAAAATAAATAAATACTACAATAGTAAATCTATAACATTTAATATGTCTTTTCATCTTGATTATATTACTAACATTAGTGTGTGTGTAATATATATATACACCCTTTTATATAATTAATGTAATAGTAATTGAATTTTGGTTTACAGTGTAAACTGTAAATCAAAATTCAATATATAATTACATTGAATTTTATAAACTAATTATATTAAAATTGAGTTCTTATCTTATATTAAAATAAATTGCGAGATGCATCTCTGTGAAGTAATTTAAATTGATGAACTACTCTCATTTTATAGCTACCAACATTATTAAAGCTTACCTTATTTTAACTTTTGCACCACTAAAACTTAATAAAAATGATTGAAATAATTAGCATGTATATGTTGAATCTATTTTTTTTTTTTGGAACTATTAAAGGAACTATTTAAAATTGAGTTCTTATCTTATATTAAAATAAATTGCGAGATGCATCTCTGTGAAGTAATTTAAATTGATGAACTACTCTCATTTTATAGCTACCAACATTATTAAAGCTTACCTTATTTTAACTTTTGCACCACTAAAACTTAATAAAAATGATTGAAATAATTAGCATGTATATGTTGAATCTATTTTTTTTTTTTTGGAACTATTAAAGTAAAAGTTAAACCTAAATGTGGTATTAATGATAAATTGATAATAGACTCATTCATGATACAGCCTTTTTCTTTTTCTTTCTTGACCAATAAAAGTGCTTCAATTATATGAGCAACATTGCAATAAAACCCATTACCCATGCATACACAATATATCTTCTCTAGGGGAAACATTTTTCTCTTATTTATT
>NC_044916.1:34606135-34632542 GCF_003576645.1 Ipomoea triloba | reverse complement strand
ATATATATATATATATATATATATATATATATATATATATAATACCTAAAAACTATCAAAATGTAAAAGACTAAACAACCACATTAAAATATTGTCCTGGTAAGAATCTAAGACCCAATCTCAAGGCAAGGAACTGTCTCTTTTGGGTATGGATACATAGATTATTGGAACCTTAGTCAATGTTTTACACTTGACAGGTGCAACTGTTTGTGAACAAGATTGTGGGTTCACTTTTGAGAATCAGAGCCATCAATCTTTTGCTATGAACCCCTAGCAGAGGACATAATCTAGCACGTTAGTTATCTACCTTTGAATGAGGTCTCTGATCTACAATATAAACCAATATATATATTCCCAGAAACAAAACTAAAAAGAAATCTCAATTATCCATTCAGAAAAATCTAACAATTTGAGAAAACAAAGACGGTAATTTCTATAACTTCGAGAATGCAATTTTTAACATTATAAAATGCAATTTTTACCCGTGCTGATTCCTAAATCCTAAGTGCACTGGATTGCCAATATCCGTGCTGATTGACTCTAACCAAGAAGATCGATCAATAAGCCTAGCTGACTTGGGAGTTGAACTTAAAAGCCTTGTGGTTACTAAGCCAACTGCCAACCAACTTAGCTAGGGGACCTGCAAGTTCATCATTTTCATATATATATGTGTGTGTGTGTGTGTACGTGTAGAGTAGACATCAGCAGAATCCCTTGCACAGCTTATTAATTTCTTCACCAATCGAGTATGACAGAAAGAATCAAATTCTGTTGGCCAATTACCACTGCATAAATGCATGCAACAGTGTTTCCCACTTTCATTTGATCATCAATACAGTTGGTGAATGATGATCACTAAAAGAAGAAGAAAAACCTGTTGGAATCTTGTTGCTCCTTTTCTGGTTTAATTTAGAGTTAGCTTCCCACCAATATTACATATAACATTAACTAACAACGGGGCCGATATCGAGACCAAACTTTTCCTTAAACCTAATTAAGAAAGTTGTTCCTGTGAGTTCTCACTTTCATGTCTTGTATCTTAGCGTTTAAGTAACGTGTCTTAACTACTAAGCTTTCTTTCTTCTTGTTAGTAAAGATTTTTTTGTTTTGGGGCGTGGCTTCTTGATTGATTACAGGTATATAGGTTAGTTTAAAGTTATTTAGAATTGACTATTAAATTAAAGATATATAACTACTTAAATTTGTGTGATGAGATGTTTTTTTGTACTTTTGATCTAAGTACAGTGAAATAAAGAGATTATGATAGTTTTTAAGCCCAAGTAGCACTAGCAGTAGTGCAACTTTATCACCTGGAGCTGAGCCTCTTTACACCAAAGAATTAAGAAACGTGTAATCCAATGGTTGGATGCTTTAATTTTGCTGGGATGAGGCCCATGCTTGTGTCTGATTACCCAATAAATTCAATCAATTTTAATATTTTTTTTGGATTTGATGTAAAATAAATGGAAAATCAGAGACCATAATGGTCAATTTCTGTCATTCCATATTTATCTTTTGGAATTGCCTTTATGTGTACCCTCCACCATGCCAAGTACTATCAGTTGATTGCTTTAGCTTCCAAGTGGCAGTAATTAATTGCTGTACTTTTAATCTACATATGATTGTGACTTGCCAATGCCATAATTATCTTTAGCCCAAGTAATTAGTTTTGGCAAATTCTACTCAGGACCACAGTCTCTGTAGTAGCGTGGGTCATGAAGTATGTATTATTTTAATTACACTTCAGTTTCATTTAACAATATTGTTATGTTTTTTAGTTTCATTTTAACCTAGAGACTGATAAGGCGATTCGCGCCAGTGGTTATAGCCTAGTGACAAAGTTGTTGGCTAGGTAGTGGTTATAGTATGGTACAGATTTAAGGTTAGGTAGTTATGAAAGAGTTATTTTGCAGTTTGTCCAAGGGTGCTGCATATAATTATAATGTACTAGTACCAGTACAAAGTGAATAGATAATAGTATAATACCACTACATATTTTTATATGTAATGGTAATTGATAAAAAGCTTAACAGTAGAAGAAGCATTCAAAAAGCAAGGCAGTCAACTTCATTTCTTTAGTTCTTTATCTTTCTTGAAATAAATGGATGTTTATTTGTCATTTTTTGCTAACACATTTTTTGTTTCCTCCTAGAGCCAACTAGGTTAAATTTGCCCATATTGCAGTGCTATCACTCTTTCCTTGTATCCTTCATTACCAAGAATGTTTCTGCAAACATAATTATCAGTTTTGCAACTTGAAATCTGGAATCAAAGGGCCAATCCTGATTTGCAGAAGCTACATACACTCACATAAACACCTCACTTCAACCCTTGAATTAGCTACTGAAAAGGTTATTGTTTTCTTCATCTGTTTTCAGCTCATGAATGTATGTTTTCATGTCTTAATGTCTTATGATACTTTCTTTTGGGTACCTTTGACTCCTTTGAGTATGATTGGACTTGTTTGCTAGTGTGTATTTGAATGCATTATATACATGAGTTGATCATCTTGAAAAATTCCCAGATTGGCCACTTTGTGTTTGATGATTGGCTTCAGAGATGCTTTCCCCATAAACAGAAAAGAACTTCTCAAATACAATATCCTCTTAGAATGGAGAATATCCCTAGCTCCCTAGTTAATCTGTATATGCTTACATTGGCTTGTTGATCTTCTCACCGGAATATAGTCTACACGACATGTCGACACACCTGTCTTGCATCACATGTTAAAAGCAACCTGCACATCTTGTCAGTGAATTCGCGTCGCTAGATTTCTTCTGTTTCTCCATTACTGAATAACTTTTCCTTTAAAGGTAGAGAAATGAAAAGATGTCACATATATTGAATTGAGGGGGAAAGGTCATGGAATGATGAGGGAGAATCTCGGGCTTAAACGATGATTGTAGTGGCAAACAAACTTGTATATCTATGGTCTCAAACTGAGGTTTCTCTGCTAGCATTTGACACTGATAGTGATAGTCTGATATCTTACTCCTGCTGTTTCTTATGTATTTTCGAAGATCTTTACACCCATAGTTCCAAGATGTGTATACTTTCTTGCTTAAACGTTTCTATATATAGTGTAGCGAACCAGCTTCCCCAGTTTCTTATCATCGCTTTTAAACTGTGCAGATGGTGTCCTATCAGGCCATGAACATTCCTTCAACAAGCCAATTTGCCCCCACAAGGATGGGTTTGTATGAGCCTTTCCACCAGATGAGCCTGTGGGAGGAGACACTGAGAGGTGATATGATCCCCAGCACAGGTGGATGTATGGTCACACAGGCAAATGAAAGGACAGATGATAATAAGGTATTTTTTGCACCTTAAAACTGCTAAGATTTGAGTTATCGCGATTCACATCAGTCTGATTCGTCCTTTTTCGCTTCAATTGTAGTTCGAGTACAAGTATAATGAATCTGCAATACCTTCTCCCTCAGGGGATAATCAGGCAGGAAAGAGCCTTACAGATAAGGTGATAACATGATCTGCAAGTGTCTAATACTCTAGTCTGTATTAAACCAAACTGCAAATTGGATGGTTTAAATCTTGTATTTGACCAATAAATGGAGAAAACGAAAACCTGAGTATATTTCAATGTAAACTGCAGGCACAAAGGCGTTTAGCACAGAACCGTGAAGCTGCTAGAAAAAGTCGTTTGAGGAAAAAGGTAACCATTGATTCAAGAACTTCTGCAGATATTCAAGAACTTTACCATGGATTCACTTATTAACACTTTCTCCGTACAGGCTTATGTTCAGCAACTGGAAACGAGCCGTTTGAAGTTAGCGCAGCTTGAATTGGAGCTCGAGAAAGCCAGACAACAGGTCAGGTTTGCATAGCTGCATATTTCTGTTTCCTAAAAGACTGCATCTGCATCTGTAATCTGCATATTGCTCATTGACCAAAGAACTATCATCTGCACGATCCTCTGAAACATCTCGGGATAACTAATTGCAGGGAATATGTATGTTCGGTGCCAGTAGTAGCAGCATAGGGCTATGCGCGACATTAAATCCAGGTAATAATGGAGATCACGCTATCAGTCATATACTGTGTTTTACTTATCCTAAAAACTAATGCTTTCTAGTCATTTATATGAAGGAATTGCTGTATTTGAGCTGGATTATGCTAACTGGATTGAAGAGCATCAGAAGAAAACCTCGGAGCTCAGAAACTTTCTGCAGCCCCCGACGAATGATATGGAACTGGAGGTGCTAGTGCCGAGTGTCTTGAACCACTACTGTGATCTCTTCCGGATGAAACTTGAAGTGGCAAAATCTGATGTCTTCTACTTGATATCCGGAGCATGGAGAACTCCAGTCGAGCGCTTTTATCTCTGGATTGGAGGATTCCGGCCATCAGAAATGATAAAAGTATGTAGAGATCACAAGGTTTCTTCTCAAACCAGACATCTGAATCAATAATTCATAGGAAATTCTTGATTTTTTTTGCAGGTGGTGCTGCCACAACTCGGGGACTTGTCTGAACAACAACTCTTGAATGTTAATAACCTGCGACATTGCTGCCAACAGGCCGAGGATGCTCTCACCCAAGGAATGGATAAACTCCAGCAGACTCTCTCCCAAAACATGACACTTATAACCACTGGAGCAGGAACTTACACCACTCAGATGGCATCTGCCATGGAGAAGTTAGAAGCACTGGAAAGTTTCGTCAACCAGGTAAACGCTTACCACTATGCTAAAAATTATAGCTAGTAACAAACCTACTAGTGCTGGACTTGGCCTTCATCGGCCTCTGCCTAACCACTCCCCAGCATCCAACCTTAACTGCACAACTTTGATACCACTTTTTAGGATCAAGCCCTTACCACTATGCAAAAAATTATATCTAGTCGTCAAGGCGCAACATTTTTGAGAGACAGGTGCTAGACATGGCCCCCAAGTCTCAGCCCAACAATCCCTTAGCCACTTGGTGCTAGACTTGACCCTTCACCAGCCCCCACCTAACAATTCTCCCAGTACAGCCCCGTGACCTTACTCCGATACCGTTTGTTAGAATCAAACCTTTACCACTACGCCAAAAACTATAGTTCGTAATGAAGGCATAACATTTTTATAGGCGGGTGCTGGACATGGCCCATCAATCATCTAGCTACTTGGTGCTAGACTTGTCCCTTAACTGACTCCCGCGTACCAACAAATATTAGAGTTAAAACTAACCATATCTCATCAAAACCATGACCTGCAATTGTTGTTGCTTTGTCTAAAAACGTGCAGGCGGATCACCTTCGCCAGCAAACATTGCTGCAGATGTCTCGCATTCTAACGATCCACCAGGCAGCTCGGGGCCTGCTTACATTTGGGGAGTATTTTCATCGCCTCCGCAGTCTAAGTTCGCTCTGGGCAGCTCGGCCTCGCGAAACGCTTGACTGCTGATGAAGTACCCATACGTCTGTAGTTTATGTTGCTTTCTTCTGCTGGTAATGTATGAGATGTATATATATATGTTGTGAGAGAGAATGTAATTTTAACTATATATGCATGATGGATTTGAATTTATCATGTGAATATACTCAAGAGGAAAGTATCAAGATCACAGATCTTGTATAAGTAGTAGTCTCCTTAGGCCTATAATAATTATCTTTACTATCATTTGCAGAGATCAAATCATGTTTAATGATCACTTAATTCCTAGTTCGATTTATCTCTCTTGTATAATTTGCGGGCTATTACATATGAACGAAATTTATAGCATACAATCGAGTAGGTTCCTCTTTTCTCAATTTTTATTCGGAAATAACTATATACGGAGTAATACTTACGTTATATTTTCAATGTATGTAAGAACAAAATGATAGTTACACTTTGACGAACTTGTCCTTTTCATGAACAATGGGCAAAAGATCAGAGGAGAATTGACTCAAGGAATAGTTAGGGAGAGAAGGGAGGGGTATGGTTGTCATTCGCATATTTCCCTCCAAAAATCAACGGAATAAACCGTCCACAAAATTGGGAGGAAAAAACATAAAAATAAAAATAAAAATAAAAATAAAGGAAAAATTATTAGAATAGGGGAAAATATTGATTTCTGCCTCTTCGTCGTTCGATCGAACCGACTATCTTCACTCCCGTATTATCCTCAACGATTCCAAGAATACAGGTAGAAAAGATTAAAGATTTTCAGAAAAAATTGAGCTGAGTTCAACCGCAGAAGAGATTAGGGAAGAAATATGAGCAATCTGAGGGCAATTTGTAGACCTCATGCAGTTTTCTCTTCAATCACCTGTTGCTGCAGAGGTCTGTTGGTCAAATCGGCGGTTCGCGTTCCGGTTCGGATCCCTAGCCCCGGACCTCGATGGACCACAAAGCCGCCGGCGTTCTCGACGTGGTTCGATTCGTCCAGGAGAATTGAGCCCTGGGATGGAGTGAATCGTCGGCAGAGGAAGAGCATAGCTACTAATTCATACAATTGGAACAACTCCAAATCCCCTTACGAAACCCTAGGTATTGCAATTTTCTTGTTCTAACAACTAATTTTTTATTTTCGTGTTTAATTTGTTAGGAATTTATTACTTAGAAAAGGATTTAGTAAAACAGAAAAAATTTTAAAAAAAAAATAAAAAGAAAATAAAAAAAATCACCAATCAAGTAGCAGAAAACAAGGCACTTGGGAACATGTAGTGGAGATAGTTGTAAAATTTGTAGCGACCTTTCTTAAGACTATGATTCTTTGAATGACACCACTACCAATTTTTATGCATTTCACAAATTTTTCAATGCAGAGTTGGAAGGAGATGCAGATGAAGAGCAAATAAAGGTGGCATACAGACGTTTGGTGAAGTTCTACCATCCAGATGGTTTCTGCTTAACCTTTTCCCTTCTAGTTTTTACTGCATAAGTATGTCTGCACAAATGACGCGTACTATTGTCTGTAAATATGTATGCATCAATTAATGTACTTGAAAATTTGGTGGAGCACTACTGTTTATTTATCAGCATCAAGCATACAAATAATTGGTTGTGCATGCATAAAGCTCTGGTTCCCTATTATCTTTTGTTGGGGAAGTGTTTTGACTGTAACTTGCAACAAAGCTATGCTATAGTTTGTCCCAGATACAGCTCTATGTTTGATAGGAAGGTGTCAATATCACTTAATGTGAATTCTCTTATTACTTTCTAAGTTTTGTATGATTATAAATCTTATAGCTGAAACTTATTTAGTTATTATATTCTTTCAAGTTTATGATGGCAGTGGGACTCTTGAAGAGGGGGAAACTGCTGAAACACGATTTATTAAGATTCAAGCTGCTTATGAGTTGCTGCTAGATAAAGAACAACGAAGGCAATATGACAAAGAAAATCGGGTGAACCCTATGAAGGTGAGTTTATAAACTTGTTAAGGTTGATAATTTTTTATTATTTTTTTAATCATTCTGGATTAGGGTACATCAAATACTGCAACTGTGTTATTATCCAAAATCATCTAGAATTTGTTTCTTGTTGAACATCTGTACTTGAGTTAGAAATTTGGAATGTGTATTAAGTTATGATATGTTAAGGAGTCAATTTTAAAAAATTCTAGTTTAGGTGATATTAGTACATCCAGGGGTAAGTGGATTGAACTCTTGACCTCTGAAAAGAATATGCCACTTGAGATAACTGAAATAATATCCAATCATTTCCCCCTTTTTCTAATCATAGATATGACGCCCTGAGATGGCTGGAGGGTTATAACCTGATAATAATTTAGAGGAAATGAAGTACTGAAGGAGGTTTCTTGCTGTTTTCATCTACGTATTATATTTTCAGGCATCCCAAGCATGGATGGAATGGCTTATGAAAAAGCGGAAAGCATTTGACCAACGGGGTGATATGGCTATTGCAGCATGGGCTGAACAGCAGCAGCGTGAACTGAATCTTAAAGCACGCCGCCTTGCACGATCAAAGGTACAGGATTACCTTGGCCACAGCTGTGGCATCATATAGTACATTATAAACTCTATGCATTCTTTGCATCGAAACTTTCTAAGCTTACTCCAGCACTAGTACTTTCATCACTACTTGTGATTAATATTTTTGAATCTCAAGCAACTTGTGTGAATGTCACAAATTCCAGTTTGAGGGAAAAAAAAGTATATAAAAAGTGAACTTTCAGATGGATCCTGAAGAGGAGAGGAAAATACTGGAAAAAGAGAGGAAGGCATCATTGGAAAATGTTAACACTACTTTGAGGCGACATACACTTGTGTTACGGAAAAGGGATATAATGCGAAGAAAAGCAGAAGAGGAGAAGAAAAGGATGATTAGACAGCTGCTGGCAGCAGAGGGACTTGAGCTTGAAGAGGATGATAAAAGCTCGTAGAATATACACTACCCTGTTATAGCCACTATACTTTAAACGTTGCTTGGAGGTATACTTATCTGTTTATTGTAAATGGAAGATGAAAGTTGCATTGTACATAGGAAAACTCTTGAAATGTGCGAAGATGAAAGTCCATGAATTCGGTTCTTTCATCGTTCACTTGTTCCAATTCTTATGGGAAAACTCCTGAAATGTTCCTTGTAGTCGAATGTTGATGCATAGGCATCTATATTTCACATTCCCCCTTCAACTCCAATTATTTGTAAGGGATTGACTAGGGAAAGGAGGTATGGCCATTTTCAGTTCTAATCTTCTCTTTTGGTGGTAAAATTTATTAGCTTGTCATCATATTATTATACTGTAATTTAGGGAAGGTTGAAGCTAGTTTCATCATTGAGAGACTTGACTGCCCCCCAAGGTAAATATGAGTTTGATCCATTCGAACTTGAGACCTCGGGCTGCCCACCACACCCTCTACTAAAATGCCTTAATAAATGCTTGAACCAAAGAACATAAAAAACTGCAGATAAGTAAATCAGGATCAACATTGAAGCTAGCTTGTAACTACTAAAGATTTCTTATTGCACATTTAACAAAGCAATGGCTTTGAAATCATGGTGCCTCTCACCTCCCACCTCAATTTTCTTACAATAAGTTAGTTCACTTTCAGTAAACAAAAAATATAAATGATAATTCAAATATCTTCAGAATGAAGAACAAAGACTTTATCCCACCCACCCCAAGCAAAACAAAGTTCCATGAGAGGTACTACACTTCTCACTCTCTTCTTGTGTGATTCATGGGGAAGATATAACGCAAGAGATCCTTGTACCAAAGCAAAAACATGTCTTCAAACTTTGATTTTGTAAGCACAGACAAGTTGCAAAGGCAATTATCTTTCTCCTCAGATAGCTCTACGCTCCTATGCGGCTACGCCTTGGCTACTCTTTTCTCCAAACACTGCAATGATACAAGAGGACAACCAAGACAAATTCACTTTGTTACCTGCTGAAATGTCTCTCTATATACAAATTGAAATCTTTTGGCCATTTTACACAAGAGTAAAAATCTGATTCTAAATGCACCCTACATATATCTTATGCTTTGCAAAAAATCAGAACATAAAAAATGAAATCCAGCTTTAATAAAATACGAGAAATGACTTAAGTGGAATCGAGGTATTTTAGAGAAAAAGATACCAACCTTAGAAATTCAACAGACAAGTTTCAATTTGAGTCATTAAATAATTTCTTTAAAGGTCAGAAAGGTTTGAGCAATGAATTACACAATGAGAACTGCTCCATAACCTCAAAACTCATGTCCTTAAAGTATATTATTTTTAAAAAGAAAACGACCATACGATTACTGACCGGATTTTTTGTCCATCCAGTTACACTCTCAATTACGATGCAGAGGAGGCAATTGCATTACTTTTAAAACAGTGCAGCTGCCCTGCCCCAAGAAATTATAAGCAAAAATGGAATGTCAATTGATTAAAGACTCCAAATGCAGAAAACGAACGCTGGATATATCTCAAATTTCATGTAACATAGAATGACTATATGTGAAGAAAATGAGATGCACTTACAGGGATTAGCAACCAAATATGCTATCATGACATAGAGTATGAAAAATTGATGTATTGTATCCTTTTTATCTCTCTTTCCCCATTGATTAGTGTAGTTTTTTCTCTTTCACCATTGATAGTCATAAAGTAGAAACTTAGTCAAAGACCAAAACAACTGTGAGTCTGTGACTTTCAAATTTGATGGTTTTTTGTATCAAATTCTTCAGAATAATATTAGTCCAAGACAGGAACCAAAAATAGAAATGTGCTTATGATCTGACATGACAAACTGAATATTAAAGAATACAATATAATGATCATCACCTCATTGGAAAGAAAGTCGCCCAAAGTTTACTATCGACCCACCCTACTCTTGTATGATCCATATAGCTCAGGCACCGCATCTTTATAGGGCAGCAGAAACAGCTTTTCAAACTTGGCTTCTGTGAAGCATATAATGCTATAAAGACAATGATTTTTCACGGACAGCTTCTTCTCTTTCAAAGTGTTCAAGACGTAGACCCTTGGCAATACTCTTTTCTCCAAACTATAGGTAAGAGCAGAACGAGTGGACAAAAAATCCGGTGTGTACCCTACTTTGTTCATGAAATAATCTAGTTTCTTCTGTAAATTGGCCTCAGAGAGTGTGAAGTAAAAAGGTTGATGCTGAAACATAGTAATTATGTCAGAGTCAGCCCATCCAAAACTCCTAAAAACTGCAAATTTTTTCTCCATTGACAATTTGCTTGCTGAAGCTATTGCATACATTCCATAGAAGAACATAGGCGATTCACGAGGAATCCCAAAATCTTTTTCCAGCATATGCACCCTCTCCTCAAACCATTGAAGAGGAAACCTCAAAGCCATTGGTTTCCTAGATATATACCACTTAATCTTCTCATTAGAAAAGCCAAGCTTCTGAAAATAGGAAACATTATCCTGCATAATCTGACAGCTAGTACGAAGCATCGCAGGATAATTCTTTATTGTCTTGCGCACATCCTCATTATTACCAAATACTAGTTTAAGAAAAGCCAGGTTTGGTTTGAGATTGGTATCCAATCCCCTCTCAAGAAATTGCGCGCCTCTCGCGATTACATCGGCGAGATCCGACCCGGATAACCCGACCTCCTGAAGACACTGGAGTTTGGGGTCTAGGTTTTTGTCAACGTCGAAGTATAGCAATTTGGGGTATCTGGAAACGCATTTTCGTATCTGGGTCAAATCAAGACCCATTCTTTTCAGATAATCTACAACTAAAGCCGGCTTTGTTGTGGATGTATAGCAGGTTACCTTGGCGGCTGCAGAGATGGATTCTTCTCGGGAGAATCCGAGCGTGCCTGCGAGATACTCCGGCAAGAACGCCGTCGAAGCCTCGGCTGCAGTTGTCGAGTAGGGAGATCTGGAGATGAAGAACGAGAAGAACACCTCCCGCTCCCGGTGGCCGCCATTGCAGCGACGCCCAAATGTCTGAACAAACATCATCTTTGAGGAGTTTGAGGTTTGCCGCAGAGGCGCTGAGTTCACCCTGTTTTATTATTATTATTTTTTTAATACATTAACTATGTCATCTTAGTGAGGATTAATCTAACTTTAGAAGAGGTAAATTGCTAATCTCTCTATAAGTAATTCTAGAATTGATAAATTGCAAGTCGTCCCGTTAGTAACCTACATAAAGTAAACTATGAACCGTCTCATTAATATGTGCAAAAAGTAAATTATTCGTCATTTTATTCTTTTTTTTTTAATACAACTAACCCTATTACATTGTAGGATCTCTTTGTACTATTCGTCATTTTATTCTTTTTTTTTTTTAATACAACTAACCCTATTACATTGTAGGATCTCTTCGTACATACTTTCTCAACCTGTTGAAGGCTTGAAGCACAAAGAGTTGGTATCGCCTTCACTGAGGCTCGATCTCGTGACCTCCTATATGAGAGAGCTGAGAGTCACTATATGCCTCTTGAGTACAGAATGTTTATGTCAAATAACAAACCTATACATTGAGTATTTTTTTTTGGGACACTGGATGCCACTAGACTACAAGGTCTTTGGCAACATATACATTGAGTATATTTATGCTAAAAATGATTATTTTTGAGTCGAGAATTAAATTTGTGGATTCTTACATAAAATTGTTAATGTGACTAGATTATAAGGTATTTTGGTTGAGTTTATTCCTGAAAATGATGTCTTGGCAATCCTAAGCCGAAAACACATGCACATTCTTCATCTTTATGCTAACACCTTTTGAGTAAAAGAATAAAGATGGATGACTACAAAATAAGAAAAACATAACATTCTTTGAGTTAGAGTTACAAAATGGAAACTTAATCGAAAACCAAGCCAAGTTGTTCAGATCGTTGATTTGATAATCAAGGTTACAAGTTTGACTTTCAGTAAGAGCGATATAAGCAAGATTTTACTCAATGCACACCCCAATATTGACAGTAGGTTTCCCACGTAATCCACAAAAACTGAAAACATAACCAGAAATTCAAAGACCAAAACAGCATTGGCTTTCAAAATTGATGGTCATTTCATATCAAATTCCTCTCATAGTAATCAAAACTAGAAATACTCTTATGGTCTCACATTACAACCTGGTATTAAAGAATACAATGATCATCACCTCATTGGGAAGAAGGTTACCCAGAAATCCAGAAAAGTACTACCTCCCCAACCTTCTCTTGTATGATTCATACATGTCAGGTACCACATCTTTATAGGGCAGCAGAAACATCTTTTCAAACTTCAATTCTGTGAGGCATATAATGCTATAAAGACAATGAGTTTTCACAACCAGCTTCTTCTCCTTCAAGGTGTTCAACACATTCACTCTTGGCAATACTCTCTTCTCCAAACTATATGTGAAAAGAGAACGCGTGGACAAAAAATCCGGTTTGTACCCTAGTTGGTTCATGAAATAATCCAATTTCTTTCTGATATTAGCCTCAGAGAGTGTAAAGTAAAATGGTTGATGATGAAACATAGTGACTATATCCGAGTCAGACCACCCAAAACTCCTAAAGACTGCCATTTTCTTGTCCATTGATGACTTGCTTATAGAGGTTATTGCATATATTCCGTAGAAGAACATAGGCGAATTGCGGGGAATGCTGAAGTCTTTCTCCAGCATATTCACCCTTTCCTCAAACCATTCAGGAGGAAATTGCAATGCATTTGGTCTCCTAGCTATAAACCACTTGATTTTCTCATTTGAAAACCCTAGCTTCTGAAAATAGGAAAAGTTTTGCTGCATAGCCTGACAAGTGGTGCTTAGTATCCAAGGATAAATCTTGATTATTGCACGAACATCCTCATTGTTCCCAAATACTTGTTTGAGAAAATCTAGGGTGGGTTTGAGATTGGAATCTAATCCCCTCTCAAGAAATTTTGGGCCTTTTTCAATCATACCCGACAGGTCCGACCCGGAAAGCCCGAGTTCTTGGAGACACTGGAGTTTGGGGTTTAGGGTTTTGTCGACGTCGATGTACAGCAATTTGGGGAATCTGGAAACGCATTTCCTTATCTGGGTGGAATCAAGACCCATTTTTTTCAGGAAATCTACAACCAATTTGGGTTTTGTTGTGGATGCAAAGCGGCTTACCTTGGCGGCTAAAGACGCAGATTCTTGTCGCGAGAATCCCAGTGAGTTCGTGAGATACTCCGGCAAGAATTTCGTAGCGGCGGGAGAAGTTCCGGCTGCATTTGTAGAGTAGGTAGCCCTGAAGATGGAGGAAGAGAATAACACCTCCCGGCAGCCGCCATTGCAGCGACGCATAAATGTCTGAGCAAACATGGATTCAATCTTTTGAGGAGTGTCGCATCATTGATCACAAACGGTCAAGATCCACCCTATCATGTTAATTAAAATTCAAGTATTAACTATTAAGGCAGCCTTAGCTTCTGATTTTATCAACCTTAGTTTTACCTTTGTTAAAGGGTCTGCGAATAGGGTTGTCCACGAACTTGCTAGGGGTGTCTAGTTCAAGTCTGACTGGACCGTTTCCCAATTCCTTTTTCTTGTATTTTGCATGTTTTGGACCTTGATTTAGCTTAATATATTTTGTCTTTTGTCTTCAAAAAAAAAAAAAAAAAAAAAAAAACTATTAAGGCAGCCTATCATGTTTTTAAAAAAAAATTATTAAGGCATCAGTCACCACCTATGTTGATTTCACGGTCGCAAGGTAGTAATACGACGGACCAACACTATCTTAAAATAATGAAATAAAAACACAATAACAGTTAGACAAAGTAATTGTACTTGTATAAAATAAGAACCTTACAATGTGATCATAGGGGTATTTATACAGTAATAATGAGCTTTAGGAATGAAATTAATAGGAAGTTAACAAAGACTTTAGGAAGGTTGTCTAAGTTGTAAAATCGTCATAAACCGGCCTAAAATAGGTTAGGAAAGTATCCCGTCAAATGCGCCGCGACATGACTGCCTACATCAGGAGGATCGACAAATAACCTATCATGACCCATCAACCGGTAAAGGTAGTCAGTTATCGACGGGTTCCTAATACCAGGGGTACTCCACAGTGGGTGCCCATCAGCTTTGTATTAAAAAGTTATATTTGATTTTTGTTTTAAAAAAATATAAAGCCAAAATTGTTTTAAGCGGCATGAGAAATTATGTTATTTAATGGTGTGATTATAAAGATCATAATTATAAAGATCATAATTTCTAAATACTAAATAGTCTTCTCACTTACAAAATTATGGAATTATCGTTAATGTTAGGCTCGCCCTTGATAGGAGGGATTTTATGCCTTTTATGGGCAAAATTATGTTACAAGAACGATACATGTATGTAATGGATGAATGGCTATCACAAATATGATTCCCTTGAAAAATAGAAATGAAATTAAGATAAATCAGATAATTATCTGTAAGTGAGATTAGTAACCGTCTCCTACAAATTCTGATATGAAATAATTATCTTAATTTTATCATAATTAAGTACTACAATCCTTAAACTATAAGAAAATAAGATCACTGATCGCTTAATCTCGTATCATCATCATCCTCGTCGTTGGAATATTAAATTCTACCCGCCATTTGCAGTGAACAGTGAACTTTCGTTTTTCTGATATATACATATACTTGTACAATTTTATTTATCAGATATTCAGATTTCGGTGCGAGTTGGCGCCTAATATAGAAAGTCAATATGTCAATGATGGATTCCCTCTTTAACAAAGGGTTCAAAGCAACTCAATGGTAATCGTTTCTTATTTTTCTTCAAAATTTCAGTTTTTATTTTTATTTTTATTTTTTTCTTCCATAATTCACAAATTTTATGTGGATTTTAATTTAAATATTAGATGCGGAACAGGTTTTAATTTGCATTTCAATTTACTGTAAGAACTAATTGAAATTACTGAACAGAACAGGGTTTTGAATCCGTATATTAGAATGTGATTTTTCACTTCGAGTTGTGAGTGATCGCAGTTATGCATTTTGATTTACAGTAAAACCTTATTGAAACTGGCGATTCCTCGAATTAAGCTTCTAAGGAACCGGAGAGAGATTCAGATGAAGCAGATGCGCAGAGAAATAGCAAAACTCCTTGAAACTGGTCAAGAAGCTAGTGCTCGGATTCGGGTAAAAAACATGATTCTTTTTGTGGTTATATATTTCCATTGATTCCATTTCTCGAGTGAAATGATCATAAGTCAAACAGTTCATTGCGTTTTTGGTGGATTGAGATGGTTTTTTGTTTTATTTCAGGTAGAGCATATTTTAAGAGAAGAGAAAATGATGGCTGCACAGGAGATAATTGAATTATTTTGTGAACTTATATCCGTTCGCCTTCCAATTATTGAGGTGCAGAGGTAAAGATTTGGTTTTCTGGACTTTACTTTCAATGGTTAAAACGAGTTTCTATTTTGTTCCTCAATACCATCTTCATGTCTTCTTGTACTAATTGCCTTTCAGCAAATACTTGATTTTTATGTCTTCAAATTGTTCCAGGGAATGCCCTCTGGATTTGAAAGAAGCGATTTCCAGTATATGTTTTGCTGCACCAAGATGTGCAGATGTTACAGAGTTGGTGCAAGTTCAAATGTTGTTTGCTGGTAAATATGGGAAAGAATTTGTTGCTGCTGCTACTGAACTGATGCCAGAGTGTGGTGTCAATCGCCAGGTTATATACACATTCTGATTTTATGATATAGCTAAAGAAGCAGCTGAGCTTCATATACTCGTTATCGTGCTTTTCAAAGGTGTTTTGTTTACTCTGTATTTGCAGTTAATAGAGCTATTATCTGTTCGAGCTCCTGGTCCTGATGTGAAACTTAAGCTGTTAAAGGAAATTGCTTTGGAGCATGAACTAGAGTGGGATCCAAGTGTATCTGAAACTGAATTGTTGAAACCTCATGAAGACCTACTTGTATGCTTTATCTTCTAACTATGTCATTTCGGTTTTATGTTTAACGTTTGTAACCTTGATTTTGCTTCTGTTTCTTGTAGAATGGACCAACGCAATTTGTCAGTGGGTCTAAGGTTCCACTTCCAAAGGCAAAATGTGACGAGACAATGTACTCTGCGTCTTCTTCTGTTTCGAAAGAAGTCCCTGGTAAACGGTCCGAATCTGATGATGAGTTCGAGTTTTTAGATCTTCCAGGAGTCCCTAGGCAACCACTACAGTCAAGCGCAGACCGAGAAGTGGGAAAAGATGCTGGAGGTAATGAAATAGCATCAAATAAACCAAAAATGGAGTCTGGGGAAGTTTTGCTGGGAAAATCTGTTACTGAGTGTAAATCACCAGCTCAAAAGGAAGGCGAAAAGTTCTTGACATTCACAGTTCCCCCACCGAAATCTTTCATGTCACATTCTTTGGAGCAAAGTAATCCATCTTCTTCCATTTCAAAAACCCAAAGGGAGTCCAATGTAGATTTGAAGGATGTTTTAGCTGCTGCTCAGGCGGCTGCTGAAAGTGCTGAATCTGCAGCAGCTGCTGCTCGCTCTGCAGCTATCCTGGCGCAGCTCAAGATTAGTGAACTTACAAAGAAACAGAACGATGAGGTTCCAGTAAGCCCCGTTGATAACCCATTCCACGCAGATACACAGAAGGCCTGTAACTCTGCAAGCTCGCAGTACATTAACCAAATGAAGCATCCTTCTTATGATGATGCATCGACAGGGTCCAACAATCATATTCTCGGTCAGGATCAGAAGTGTCACGAGCCTCAGAGATTACCTTCCATTGACGACGAAACATACTTCTCATACCCCAACTTGTTTACATCACAGGGCTCAAATCTCAGCTCTCGCGCCCAGCCATTCAATTCATCCTCAGTCCCCAGGTGAGTAGTGAACTTGGCTTCCTAACACAAACTATAAAGTTTGTTTGATGTGGGCGTTTTCGGATTCTTTGTCTGCCATGAATTCATTCATTTGTACTAGAATAAACACAAAGGGCATCCATCAATTTCATTAGTGGGCATTAGTTTGGTACATCCTGTCCAAGAACTGAATGATAAAAACCATGTTTCTACCTACTCCAGTTGTGACAACACATGCTTTCTTGGCTATCCTAAACACTGATTATTATCCTATAAACACCTGTGATGTTGGGTTTGTTTCTCAACGTTGTTGTCTGCAATAAAATAGTACCAAGTAGCTGGCAAGAAAGGGATTGTTGTTGGTTACATGAAATGAGTCCAGTGGGGAAAAGTTGGCCAACAAAATGCTGAATGGTTTAAAAGCATATATAATCAAGGACCAAAACAATCACTTCATCGAAAATGACTAAAATTGTCACTTCAGCAACTATAGACTAGACTTGACAGAATCTATACCTAGAATATAATTCAGGGACTAAATATGCCATTTTCTCCGATAATCAATATATGTGCAATTTCCATGACGTGGATTTTAGAAATGTTTATAAGTACAAATTCATATGCACATAAAAGAAAAACAAGGAATATACTTCGGAGAGGGCTTACAAGAGGACTTCTAATTGCCTATTCTCATCATAAATGACAGGGAAGAAGAAGCTTATCACAAAAACAAAACAACAAAAAATCACAAGTCCTAACAAATCCTTTTTTTTTTCAGTTAATCGGAGGTCACCTAGGACCAGATAATTCAACTGCATGTAAGTTTTCTGTTGAGTCTACAATCCAATCCGAGCCGGGGTGAGGCGCTAGTTCAACCTCCTGGCGAAGAACTTCTACCTTCTGCCACTCGTCCCATCTCTCGGCCAACCCATCGCCTTCCAACATCCTCACTACTTCCGACATCTTGGGGCGTTCCATTGGATTGCTTTGCGTACAAAGCAAGGCAACCTGGATTAGCTGCTCCACCTCAGCCTCGACGTAATTGGTCTGGAGATCGGGATCGACCAGCATTTCCAGTTTCTTCTCTTTAAGTAGCCCTTTCACCTGGAGCAAAGAGATAAAAATGAGAATATCGCCCTTATGGTATCATAAAACGATAGGAATCGGACATGCAATACAAGCATTTGCATAATCTCTAGATGTTCAAATAGCAAATTTGCATACCCAATCAAGCAACATAACGTCATCATCATTTGCAAGGCGAGCAAGATCAAAGGCTCTTTGTCCAGTGATAAGCTCTAGAAGCATGATCCCGTATCCAAAAACGTCAGTTTTTTCCGAAGACTTCCCGGTGGATAGGTACTCTGGAGCTATATGCCCGATTGTGCCACGTACAGCTGTGGTTACATGAGTATCCTTATAATCCATAAGTTTCGCCAAACCAAAGTCTCCCACAACAGCCTCAAACTCTTCATCTAATAGTATGTTTGCAGCTTTCACATCACGATGAATAATCTTCGGATCACAATGATCATGCAAATATGACAGTCCCCTGGCGGACCCCAATGCAATGCGCTTCCTTGTTGGCCAATCAAGTGGTGCTTCATCCGTTGGCCGTTCTACAAAAACAATGAGCAAATGATCAGATGAGGAAAGTTGTGTAGAGGCTCGGGTTCCATAACCTCATCCATATCCATACTATAAGAGTCAAATTTAAGTATGTGCCGGAGCAACACACAAGCTGTGGTCAAAACAATCATCCTGACAAGTACTTTTACGGCACATTATAGACTGAGAATCCAGTAATAAAAAAAAATTAAAAAATAAAAAATAAAAAAGAGATAACTTTAAGTAGGTATCACCTCTCAAGCATGATGCAACGCTTCCATTGGCCATATAGGGATAAACAAGAAGCCGCTCAGTTGGTGTCATACAAAACCCACGCAATCGAAGGAGATTTCTATGCACCGCCATGCTAATCATCTCAACTTCTGTTTGAAATTGAAGCTCTCCACCAGGTGTGCGCTCCTCTTTCAATCGTTTTACAGCCACCAAAGACCCATCTGCAAGCCGTCCCTTGTATACCTTACCGAATCCACCCCTGCCCAGAATGTTTTTGTTGCTAAAGCTATCAGTCGCAACCTGTAGCTCTCTAAGAGAGAACCTTTTAAGCTGTCCCAAGTGAACTTCAGGATCTTCCTCGGCTGCAAAGTATATACAAAGTTATGACAGGTTTACAATTTGAAAGGCTAGAAAGATCTCTTTTTTCTACCTTTAACGGCAGGAAGGGAGTGGGACCCATAAAAGAGAAGAAAATTGAAGCAGGAATCCGTTGGGTCAAGTACTGACCTGGAACATCAAAGAAAAACTCTTGTGGCTTTCTGCGACGCCACCATGCAAAAGCAATGGCGGGGGCAGCAAAGAGTAAAGCAGCACCTGCAGCTACCCCTCCCGCAATAGCTCCAGTTATGCCATTTCCACCTGATGTTTCATATAACATAAGAGTTAAAAATGGATTCTACATCTTTACAAACAAGTGTTACTATTAAGCAGCATATTTAGCTGCTTAAAACTATTCACGCTCAAATGGGTGACTCCCTACACGATTATACAGACTGATAAGTCAAGCAAGAATAACAAATACACGTTACCGACGACATTCAGGACAGTTACCTGGAGCAGAAATTGGAGGTGGTGGAACAAATGGCGGAGGTGGAGAAAATGGAGGAGATCCTGGGCAAGGACGCCCAGTTACCGGCCCACAAAGATTCATGTTATTAGCAAAACTGTGCATTCATAGATCAGCTATATCAGTTGCAGTTATTAAACCACAATACAAAGAAATGTCAGCTAAACTTATTAGTAACATACCTAATGGGCGTGAAGAGGGAAAAAGAACCATTATCTGGAACTGGACCAGAGAGACGATTGTTTGACAGATCCCTGAAAGTAAAACCATATTGTCTGAGAACTTAAGTTCTGGGGAAAATGAAAAGCAAATAACAGAATAGAGAGTGATTTCAAATGTAGAAACACAATCAACTAGTGAACTCACAAGACTTGTAGTGCCGTGATATTAGTTAGTGGCATGGGAATGGAACCTGTTAGGCTGTTGTTGTTGAGCCGGCTATCCATGCACAAACATCACAAGGAAAAACTGTATTAAACTTTAGGGTAGCATTTTAGCAAAGACAAAGTTGAAAATAAACAACCTATCACTTTTTTACAAGACATCAAGTCACTTTATATAGTACTAAAAACAAATTTAAGAAAATAAATAATGAAGTATCCCATTCCAGAAAGTAGAGCTTCACTTGACAAATCACAAATATTAATATCTGGCTTCAGTTGAAGCAAGAAAGCACATTGATAACTACAAAGACAGATATCCTAATAATACACAGATTCTTAACAAGTAAGCTGCCTTCAGTGATAGGGAACACACTTTATAATAACACCAAAGAAAATAGAAAAGCAGGCAAAGAATTAAAGCATATAGGCAAAGGACTTGAAGCAAAGGATGAATCTACATACAGGAAGCGAAGTTTCGACAGCTTGCCTAAGGAATCCGGAATAGGGCCAGTGAAACTGTTCAAGTAGAGATCCAAGCTCACCAGATTTGTCAGATTTCCAAGATCACTGGGAATTGGCCCACTTATGTTATTGCTGTAAAGCTCCCTATCAAAAACCCACCAAAAAAACTATTGGTTTCATATCTCATCAAATCTAAAACTTTCCTTTGTTCCAACAGATCAGCATCCAAATACAGAGAAGAACTTTGCATAGGGCACAGAGTTTCTTATTTCTAGTGTTTAAGTGTACATTTTTCTTTATTTATTTTGTAACTAGTTCCAAGTATAGATATGATGCAAATAACATTCACTGGGAAAATGTGAGATGCACATAAAACCTCATTAAACCAGGAAGATAAGATCAAAGTTGCAGAAAGATTTAAGAGCATTGGACATACAAGTACTGCAAATTCTTCAGCAAGCCAAGTTGAGGAACTAATTGACCTGATAAAGCAGCATTTCCCAGATCACTGTAAAAGTATTAGATAAAAATAAGGACTCCAGAAAAATCACAATTTCCAAAGTTAATGCACTCACTCATTAGTAAAACCGAACCATGAATACATAAAATTGCAGGCCAGGGAAGCAATTCTTACACTCTTATAACACTGTTATCGTTGTTGCAAGTAACATGAAACCATGTACAAGGATTGACAAGGGTAGGGTCCCAACTCTGCAATACATTGTTAGGATCTTGTAAGTTGGTCCTTAGGCTGTGCAAAGCATCACCTGCTCATACACAAGTAACACAACCATGAAGTGTTAATGCAATTGCGATTAATTTCATTCATAATATGTAAGTCCATATGTAAGTAGTTGCAATAGCACTGAAGCACATTCATTGAAAAACCAGGAAATAAAAGGGACAATAAGTACATTAATCCAAGCTGCTTCTTGAGCATTTACTCAAATCTTAACTATGGCCAGCTTATTGTTAATACCAATTTGAACAATCCAACAATACGGATCAATCACCATCCAAACTCACACTTACACACATTCTCATTTCATTTTTCAAACAAAAGATTCAATTTTTGGGAACAAACACCTGAAATTTAGAGTACTCATTTCAGAAGTAACCTCAGAAGCATAGAATTGACAAAAACAATTGAAAAATTAAAGCCAAGTTCTCAACAATTCAGCAAACACACAGACAAAAGAAAAGGAGGGGGTAAAAAAAGCACCTTCCATGTTAGCAACAATGAGCCTAAATGGATGAACCACCAGGATCAGCCACACTACCAATGAAACCAAGGCGTCTCTGTGCACCCCCATCATCCTCACCTATACATACAGATTTATCTATGTATATATACACACCCACACACAACAATATTAAACAAATACCCCTTCTTAGATCCAAGAAAAAGCACACTCATTTACCCAAAACCCCACAAAACCCTATGCTCCAAAACACCACCCGATCTCATCATCACTACAAAAGATTAAATATCTTCGTTTCTTTTTCCCATTTTCTTCTGGCCCCCCTTTTGAGCTCTACCTGAGCCTTTGAGCTACAAATTCCTCCTCCCCCCTTATTATTTCACTGCAACTTTTCACTCCCTTCCCCCAAGAACCCTCTGCGCCTCGCTTGCCTGTCCTCTGAAATTTCTCTCTCCTCAGTTGTATTGTGTGGGGTGATAGAGAGAGAGAAAGAGAGATGTTATCTGGTGTTGTGTTGTGTTGTGCTGTGTTTCTCTTTTCGGGCGTGTGCTGTGTGCAGTGTTTTTGAGAGCTGCCCGAACGGTGCGCCTGCCCGTCCTACTCCTACCCCAAATTCCAAAAACGGCTTCGAGCTTTCTTTCACTCACTCCTGTCAATTTTCATTTATTGCGCCAATTTTTCAAACCAAATTATTGTGTGTATATATATATATATATATACCATAAAACTATTTTTATTGAGATTGCAGTTATCTTATTAACTGCACTTATTGCTACTTGTGATGTGTCTCTCATCATGACTATGTAAGGTAGGAATTTAAAAATTCTTATCTACTTTTGCAAAATATTAAAATTATAATTAAAAAATCGTTGTGTAACATTTTAATCAGTGAAAAGAAAAAAAAAACATTTTTTTTCATTTCAAAATTACTTAATTAAAAAAAAAAAAAAAGAGACAGAGAATTTTTCAATTTTGTGTACACAACTATTGAATTATATTCACATTTAGTCTCTAAATATTAATTTTTTTTACATTTGATCCCTCAAAGTAATTTTCTATCATCAACAACCAAATTGAATCATGACATGCGTGCGTTACTTATATTGAATGGTAATGTTATCGTTTTCATGACTTTCAAGCTAAGTAACTTACATAGCGCATGCTTTTATTTGGTACATAACTGATGATCATGCCAGATGGACCAAATGTAGCAAGGTTTCAAAAGTTTTGTACCAAATGTGTACAAACTAATAGTCGAAGAGAAAATGTATAAATAGTTCAATAGTCATGAGGCCACAAGTGAAAATTTTTCTTTAAAAATAACATTTTCTCCCTCTTTTTTTTTTTTTTTTTTTGTAATTATTACCATTTTTCGTCCCACAATTGTTTGCAAAGTGATATTTTCATATATCGTTGTATTAGAGTTTGGTTAAACAATCGCTTCACGAACAATTGAGAGACAAAGCAGTCACTTCACATGCCATTGAATGATTAAGAAAATAACAATAGATATAATTGATAGACAAGAAGGACCATTTTATCCCCAAAAAAAAACATTTAACATAATCATGCTACAGTAATGCAAGTAAAGTAACATGCGTTTGACACTTTCTTTTATATAAGATTCGACGATAACTCAATTCTATATTACACAAATTAAAATAATAAAGAAAAATGGACAACGTTTCTATAACGTATAACGCGTTTTTGTTCGAAACTATGAAAATTCCTTACCTCTTAAGTAATTTAATGATACTACATCTTTCTCATTTTATCTGTCATACTTACATTTATTGGTCAAATCAACTTTTTTTTCTTTATTTATTTTCTTTAGTCTTTTTACTTGTTTTAAAATATGATTTTTTAAAATTAATGTTTAATAGTGCTTTTAATGTTGTTTCTAAATATATGAATTTTGTATATTAATAATAAACTTAATATTATGAAAAAAATATATTAAAAATAACTTTAGTCAAACTTCGTTAATCGAATCAGACACATAAAATTGTACGGGGAGTATATTGCTAAAGAAACCCATCCTACATTACTTGCTTTCTACCCACTTATATAGTATTGAATAAATATTGGCACTCCCTAATTTAAAATGAACAAATTTTAAAATATTCATGCGGAGTTGTTGTGTGAGCTTTAGTTGAAGTTGCTTGTTCACTTTTTCTCATAAATTATAATTTTGAATATTAAAAAATATGTTATAGAAAATTTTAAAAATGGAAGTGCACGTGTGGATAGATGATGGGAGTCAAAGTGTAGTGAGAAGTCAATTTATGAGGATGAAGGACATAATGATATAATAAATATTAATAATTAAAGATGCTAATAAATACAGTTTAGGAAATAAGAATGGGATAACAAAGACAGATTAATTAATAGTGAGCCGTTGGGACAAGGCATTACATCAAAATATCCAAAAGCATGAGATATGGGAAAGTGACAGCACTGTGTCTGTGGGCTAAAAACCCAACCCAAAAAGTGGGGCCCCCCGTGTTGGACAGTCCAAATCATGGTCAATATTCCGTTTGAAAATTATTACGGGACGGAACGGACGCTTCCAAGGTTAAGTCTCGCACGACGTCACTCTGGTCAACGTTGAAGTATCCACTCAATTCAAACTACGTATGTAGCTAATTAGTTTTTGTTGTGTCATGCAATCGAGACACTCTTGTCACTATGCATTTGGTTTTGCTTTGTCTTCCAATGTGGGTTACAATGATGAGCTAGCTCAGTCTAGCCCAATTCAAAGACAATCAGTATATTTAGTTCGATACAGTTGTCTAAATATGATAATTTAAATTTGATGATCGATAAAGATCATTGTATGAGTATCGCGATCGTATGGCGATCGATCGCCGAGCTACGTACTAGTCGAGCGGCATACCTACTGATCTATCCGACCTTCTCCTCCCGCCTAAGGAACCCGCAGGGCAATATTCACGGGAACCATTCAGGTTTGGCCGGCCCAACCAACTTGCCCTGAAGCGCCCCTCCTCTCTTAGCCCATAGCCGCCAGGCACTTGGGCAAATGGCAGTGGGCCTGAGTTTGACCCCGTGCATGGCCTCCACACGGCACCCATGCCGCAAGATCGGCAAATGTCTCCTGACAGCCTATAAATACCGTATTTAATATTAGAAGGGGGACTTTTGGTTGTTTTCACTACTAAATAGCTAAGTAGCTCGAAAACTTCTGACACACTGCACGTTGACCATGCTACGATTAGGGTATAAAATCATTGTACCCGGTTCACAAAGTAATAAAATATATTTGATTGTATTTCAGTGTGCAACAACGTATTTACCTTATCAATGGCATACACATGTCAATATATTAAATGTGCCATGTATGAAGTTGTTACTGCAACATACAAAATATCAGATAAGGTGTCGTTGAAGCACCTTAGCTTGGAGTCATTACTGGATAATTATGTTATTGCATTAGTACTTTCTTATATGGTACTCGGATTTGACAATTGCTATTTGTATTATTATACTTAATTTCAGGCAATTGTACTTGGATTAGTTTGATCTCTATTATCTATCATATAGAAGTTACTAATATTAGCAAATTTCATATGTGATCGTGTTTTTTTACTTCTTTTTAATATTATATTTGTAACTTTTTATGTTCTAAATTCTAATTCTTAGTATATCAAGTTAACTAAACATGTTAATGAAATTTATGTAGTCTATCCATGTACAATAATTCATAACAAATGTTACTAAAAGTCAGACTAATTGTAACTATAACATCAAAAGATTCATTGTTGATTAATTGTCAAAATTACATTTTGTAATGTATTACTATTTGACACAAGGGGTTAAAATATATTTATTTTTTATTTTGATAAAATCAACTACAATATCACGCACAATTATATTATAAAACTCTTGTACTCAAAAAAAATATTATAAAACTCTAACATATGAATTAAACTTGATATGGTTAGGTAAAGTATTTATGTTGAAAACTTATTACTACTTTATACAAGTTTATAGTATATGAATGAATAGCTAATTGATCTCATCTTTCGGTCGAATTCGTCACACATACGCTTCTTAGTAAGGTTTATTTTTTATGTGTGATTTGCATATTATTACACAAGATTATAGTTTTATTGATGCACATTTTTAAGTAGTAGTTGCGGGTTTCTCGCGTTACCTAAAATAATAATAATAATAATAATAATAATAATAATAATAATAATAATAATAATGTAATATGTGAGTAAAATTATATCTTATAATAACGTAACATTGCAATTATACTTGTGATGTACATATTATCATTTCAAGACAAAAAATTAAGATATGATTAAGGAAGTTGAATTTTTTTAATGTGCGGTACGGTCGCATAATGTCCACTTATATACCACAGTAAATAATAATAATAATAATAATAATAATAATAATAATAACCGCAAAACTTGAATGCTTTTGACCCCAATCCCCCACCCCCCCCC
>NC_044916.1:34533325-34605737 GCF_003576645.1 Ipomoea triloba | reverse complement strand
CCCCCCCCCCCCCCCCCCCCTCCCTCCCCCCACCAAAAAAAAGAGCAAAAGACACCAAAGAATTATGCTTTTAGTTATAGTGGTGAACAAGGAAATTGACAACATTTGAATGCCTTTGGGCCAAAAAGATTAAAAAAAGAAAAGCCATAAAAGCACATATACAGCGGAGTGCTGATACATACAACCCTATTAATTTCTGTATATATTTATTTTATTCAAATTATGGGCAAATTTTATTATTAAAAGTTGAAATCTTGAAGCTCTAGTTGATGGCTGAATACAGGGCGTTTGGTTGGGGATAGGAGTAACAATTTGATTTGGTTTTCTACAATAAATTACAATTTATACGGGGAAAATATGAATTAGAATTCATTGAATTGAGAGAATTGCAATTCCTCCAAGCAAACGCAATAATTTTCACCTCGTTAAGTTTTATTGTAATTGATGAATTAACCAAACACTCCAAATACTCCATTAATGATAATATTGTTGAAAAAATGGGGAGGCTAATCAGTTTTTTATTTTGGTGATAGAATTGGAAATTACTGTTCAGCCATGAGATATGACTGATATGCTAGAAATGATGACAATGTTGTCCTACAAAATATGCCATTGGTTCTAGTGTCAACTCACCCTCTTGGCATCTTCCCTACCCCACTATTTCTACTAATTAATTTTACATTTCTTATTTTACTTAAAAAGCTTTTTAAATATTTGCAATTTCCATCACTTTTGCATTGTTGTTACAATTTTAATACTCCGTAAGTCCGTATTATTATTTTTTTTTTCATAACAATTTGCTCAATTAGACATCATAATAACCATATTGTATACGAACACGAAGAACTGTTCAATTACTTTCATTGTAATTTATCCAAATAATCATTTAAAAAACGATTACAACGATGGATTGCTAAAATTGTTCCAATCACTCTCCAAAGTCCAAACCACTTATTCCAAAATAGCAACTATCTAAGAATGGAGTTGATGAGTTGAACATCTATTTGGGCTCAAAGCCTAATATGAAGCCCAAGTGAAATTGGAGAAGAGACTAGAGAGGCCCTTTCAACTAGACGACATATGGATATGCTAGTGATTGTCCCTTTCAACGCTATCTGCTTAAGGGCGATAAATTATGTGAATCATGGTCCATAGTTGTGTAAATCATGAATGCAATATATATTTGTAATATATTAAAAGTACATTATTTGATAATATATAAAAATTTTATATTTTTAAATAATGTCCTTTTTATTTATGATCCGCACAAATGTAAGGATCATGATACACGAAATAATGATTGGTTTAGTCCTTACCCACATTCTCACTCACAATTCCAACTCTTGTTTTTCTCCATTTTACGATGCATTTTTTTTTGTTAATATTGTCGGTCGAATACTATTATTTTTTTAAAATTCTTATAATAAGTTAATTAGTTGTGTGCACTGGCCCGCATCTGGTGAAATGAGCGTGGATTTTTTTTTATTTTTTTTTTTAAACCCACTCTTGGTACAGGTTGAGAATAGAGGCGGGTGAAAAAAGCATAAGAATGTGTCTAGTGTTGAATGTAGTCGCTTTTAACGTACTTCGAGTCATTGTTATTCTTACTCTTAGACATAGATTCCACACCCTCCGATGTGGGGTGCCACACGATCCCACTAGACCACAAGTGTGGTCTATGGCAGATTTAGAGAACTAAGAGAAGTATAATTTAAGTTTAGTAATTAATTTAAATTTGATTGAATATACCAAAAAATGGTATGAAGAATGGAGACAAGTTTCAAAAATTTGGTAGCAAGACAAGTGTAATAATGAATGAGATGAGGAGGTATCGAATTCAATAAACTAAAGAAACAGAATAAAATCGATAAGGATACAAACACATATATGAAGATAAATAAATAAATAATGTGAGAATCTCAGTGGGGAGGAGAAGAGATGAAGAGTATAGATGAGAGTAGATGTATATGAGATAAGGTGCATTAAATAAAGGCAAGGACAAAAGGCCAAACAGTAAATTGAATACCTCTGACCTCACATGTTTCCTCATACACCAGATACCCTACAACCAACCTCTCATGTTACCAACCAAATTAAACACTCAAACATCACAGCATTTTAGGCACTCTGCAGAAGCTGAAATTTGGAGGATTTGAGTCCCCAAAAAAAAAAAAACAGTAGCTTAGGGAGAGGAGAATATGGAGAAGGCAGGAGAGGAGGGAGAGAGAGTTACAATTACTTCCATTAATGATCCATGCAAGTGGTTGCAGGAGCTTAGTAGGGCTATGCTTAAGTGCCTTGGTTTTGAAATTTGTTCCGATCAACCATCTCCACCTGCACCCGCTGCTTCTTCTTCTTCTTCTCCGAGTTCATTTTCCGGTGAAGATCATCACAAGTGTTCTTTCCAGCAGCTACCCATTATTCCCACAGATAATAAGGATCCACCACCGCCTTCAACAACCGATCCGCTGCAGCTTATTGTTTCACTAGTATGTAATTAATAACTATGTTTTTCTTCATTAATTTTACTTTCGATCTGCATTTCCCTATTCATTATATTTAAGCATGCAACCATGAATTAGCTAGCGCGTAGCTACCTCTAAATTAACTAAATAATTGTTGTTAATTACGATTTATGTGTACGCATATATGCAGAGTAGCAGACCACTGCGGCCAGGATTAGGCAATAGCGGAGATCCTCAGACTAACGACACCTCTTCTTAAACCTAGCTATTCCATAATATACATATGAAGCTTAGCTTCTTCATGGATATCTAACTGCACTTTTTTTTGTTTTTTGTTTTTTTGGGTTTCTCTTATTAGTGTGTATTGTGTTAATTAATGTATGAATATGACTCACGCGCGGTTCTCTATGTATGTATACATAACGGGAACTGGGACAAATATAAATAACTTTTTTTTTTTTTTCCTTTTTCTCGATAAACCTTAATTATGTGGAAATTCGTATTACTATATATATAAATTTCATATTCCGGCCTTTAGTTAGTTTGGTATGTATAGTATAGTCATCAAAATGATTTTAAGAATTCCTATAGTTGAGGAAAAAAAATGCAAAAATAAACTTTACTTTGATTTACTAGAAAGTTAACTGTCTACTAGAATGTGTGTTCAAAAAGTAAATCAGTCTAGGTTGATCATATTTGACATACTCAAACTCAAAAAGTCAATAGATAACTCTTTCAATGAGTCAAAACTACTCTTAATTTTTGAGAAACAATTTCACATTTTATTTGAGTTAAACTTACAAAGCTCGATTCTTATATGAAAAAAAAAAATGTAATTCAAAACCCTTTAGCATCATCTCGCACGAGTTGAGGTGTGAATTAGGATAAGTCTTACATACTACTTTTTTAAACAAGAAGCTTATCCGTGGCATTGGATTGGCGGAAGCTTTGTAGAATAGACGCTATGACAAGAGACTCGTCATCGTCATGGTCATCTACAATCTCGTCGGTGGATGGCTGCGGCGATGGAGGCGGCAGTGGAGGCGAAGTCGAAGGCGAAGGAAAACAAGTGGAATGATCTACCGTGTACACAAAATTAGTCCGAGCGTTTTGAATCCCAGAAAACGCAATAGAGGAAAGATCATAAGCCAATGCAGCTTCCTCGGCAGTGTCAAATGTGCCAAGCCAATGCCTTTCTTTAGTGTATGGATTTCTGATCTCAGCCGCATATCTTCCCCATGGCCTTCTTCTAACTCCCAGATACTTAGTAGAGTGTCTTGAACTTCTCCTTCCATGTTTCCTGATGCCCAATGGATTCATGGAGGTTTCCATCTTCTAGTATTTATTGCCTTGATGATTTCTCGTGGATCGGAGTACGTGTTTAGGCTGTAGTAGTAGTGTACTAATGGATCAATAAATGGGGCATGGGCTAGCTTTATATAGTAGTGAAAATTTTTCAAATCTTATAATTCTGATCCAGACATTATATTATTGTTAATAAAATAGTACTTCTTTGATATCCATAGGTGTGCAATGCATTAATTAATTTGAGAAATGTATTTAAAAATTGTTTGTCAAGTGGTACAGGTGAGAATTGTTTCAGTAATGGTTGTTTGTGTTGAGCTTATTCCTTAATTTCCTCGCAAATGACATAATCAGGGTGGGCATAGTCCGTAAATCCTTGCACTACTTCGTATCTGCATGATTTCTTGTCATTTTGTTAGCCATAAATTCATCCCTCCCCTCCCCACTTTTCAAGACTAACAAATATTAATTTTTAGAAAAATGCTATTTAAACTAAAATCTTTTACTAATTATTTTGTCCAATTATAAGACACACGATAAGCATAACAAGCTTTATATTCATTAGATATCGGATCGCTGCCAACCCTTCGCTTATTGCATTGCTTGCAAACTCTTCCCTTGTCTTCTTGCAATCAATTCTTGCCATCATCTTACATCACGATGAAGAAAATGTTGATAAATCAGTATTCTGTATATTTTTGGGCGTATGGCTCAAGGGCTGTGCATGCGTTTAAGTGTTTGGGGTTCATGCTTTATCATCCTTGGACCATGTGGACTTGCCCCAATTGAAGGTTAATCCTTTTTTCTTTTCCACTTGGAGATTTTCTTTTCCATGTATATTGAGCCGACGTTCTTTTATTGAGCGAACATAGACAATGATGCCAGGCTTGATTGTTGAGTTACTTGTTAAGGTTATAGCAACTCCCATGGCGGCGCTAAAAAATCCTCAAACTTACTGAGAACTTTATCATAGTAAACATAATTCACAAAAATTAAAGCAGACATACCAGCGGAGTATATTCAGGAATCAGTAAACACAATTTGCTGTGCTTCATAAAAATAACAGTAGCTCGATAGGTTTAACGTTAATTAATACCGTAGACACAATTTCAATTGTAGCACACCTGAAATGAAGCTCATAATTCTCTCTCTCCTCTTTTTTTTTTTTTTTTTTTCTCCATCTTCTTCACATTATTAGGGCATGGAATGAAAAATATACAATCACATTAATATTTTCTTCCGATAAGAAATGGGGTTAGACACACTTACATTTTTTACAAAAAATAACAGTAGCCAGCGGTAGGAAATAAGAATATAACACAGCAGCAACGTATCATAGTAACATTCGGAAAAATGGGGAGTATATAGAACCTGATAATTTCAATGATCCAGCTTACGTGAGCTTTCTCCACAAGTTTGAAACTTTTGAATGTGACAAGCTCTTCACCCTGGGGAAAACAAAGCCCGCCTTTGGAGGATTCCCATCAATCAGAGAGTTTACGTATATTTCTTTGCATTCTTGAACAACCTGTTTGGGAAAGATATCCCACATCAAGATCAGGGAGGAAAAAGGAGCTTATCTAGATTGTGAAAAGAGAATAGGTTTTGTCAACTCTAGATAACTAGCCTGAGTTTCAAGCTCTAGTTACCCAGAGGTGGGTCCTAACTTATTGGAGTATTCATACAATTAGATGTATATTACAGTCAAGTACTGCTCCTTCATGGATATTTGAAGTTACGGTTTTCTAAATTGTGTTTTAAGTGTGAGAAACCTTTGTGCAGATGCATACCTCTCTGGCATCTTTTCGTGGTATGCCCTCTCGCAATCCCACAATCTTTTCAACTACCTCCGGCTGCATTTCAAAGAATGACAATTTATTATGGAGAGAAGAAAAAGAATAAAATGATTAGAAGTAAACTTGCTTTCTATTTAATTAGAGAATTTCTCTCTGTGCAAATAGTTGCTTATAACACTTACAGGACAATCTGGTTGATGCTCCAGAATGTTTGTGTAGACGAGGGTGAAAGAATCAGGGCTCTCTGAAGAAGCAAGTTCTCTTAAATCACCGAGTATCCTTAATCTGTTCTCTACTTTCTGCAACAGTAAATTTTTTTAAAAATGTGGTAACAACTCAATCTAGATGGACACACTTCATAACACCTAGATACCATGACAATTGAGATACCTAGATACCAAGATATCCACCCCGTGGTATCAAGTTTGAACACCACAGACGAGTAAGCATAAAACTTTAAGAAAATGTAGCCAACTTCCACTTTCGATATGAGGGGAATATCAAAAGTGGCAAGCCAAGTACATAAATTGCATGGAAATGCAATTAGCAATAATGGACTTTCTAAGAAAAGACAAGGAGGTGATGAGGAAGTCAAAAGTATAACATTTTCGAAAAAGGAAAAAATAATAAATTCAAAGATCAAGTTCACTGGGAATATTCAATTAGTGACTGGGCTTACAGAAACACTGATGTACTCCCTGAAGAAATCCATGAGAACTTCTTCATCTAGCCTCATTCTTTCAATTGTTTCTTCCTTGATATAAGTTTTCTACAACATCAGATATTCAGGAATAATCAGATGATCTGAAGCAATTATGTTATGACAAAATAAAAGCAAAAGCATAGCAAGTAAATTCACTTGTGAACTTCTCTTATATTAACCTGTATAAGCAGATGATCCACATAAACAACTACTGTCTCCTCCAAGCAAGCCTCAACAAAACGCCTAAATGATCTTTCCTCAATGTACCTTAAGCATATTATAAGACAGAAGATGTCAAAAGGGTAACTTTTTTTTTTTTTTAATAAACATTTTTCTATGAATATAATGCATATGTTTCTGGCTCTAGATATCTTGAAGCTATCAATATTGACAAAAAACATACATTTTCACATCAGTGAAATAATCCACAAATGTTGCAACTAGGTACTCTGTAACCTGTCCTTCCAGCCAATCTGAAATCATGAAGAAGAAAAAAAATCAATGCGGAGATCATGTAAGGGCAACCTTAGTGGTTTTTGGGGGTTCTCTGCCATGTTGGATATTTGAAGATTCAAAAAAAATTATTTAAAAAAAAGGGTTAAAAAAAAATTATTTAAAAAATCAATGCGCATAGGTAGTTTTTTTTTTCTTTTCTTTCTCCTCTGACAAAAACCCATATTGGCAGTAAAACCCCATTTTTCTCTCTCCTCCCTTCTCTTTCTTCCATATCATAAAAAAAAAACCATGGAAAACTCTCAATGGGAATGCTCAAAATAAACAACTTTGGTATGAAGCATTAGACATCACATCAGATTATACTACAGTTTCTATCTGAGCCCAGTAGAAGAATCCCCATTTTGGATCCAGTAGGATTCTTTTGGGATGGTAGTCAGCAATTGTAATTGGATTGATTTATTAGAGAAGTTGCATCACAATAAAAATATCTATTGGAGACCCAAACCATTTAACGTCTTGCTATCAAGAATCAATAGGACAACCAAATATAAAACTAAATTTCAAACCATTTTGATATTGACTATAGGAATAAGGAAAACTATGTGAATTAAAATTGATCCACCTCTTTGATACAGTTTAATAAATAATTCCTGCACTCCAGGATCTTCAAAAATGACATTGACAGTTTGATGAACAGCTTCCTGGAATGAGTGAAAACAAGTTTAGTACTCTTTCCATTAAGGACCCCAGGGCAATAAAACAAGAAATAAGCAAGTAATGACACTCTAGAACATTTTTTAAATGCTTCAATACCATATTCCATTAAACTATGAGCAACACATTTTTTGGGTTTTCACTTAAAGACATATGTTTAAATATCTGATAATTGGCCAATCATGAAAAGCCATCCTACAAATCATGCAATGCTAGTGAATAAAGAACCTAGGAAAATTAATGATAAGGCATCTAGAAAAGAAAGTTAAACTTGCTTTTATTGAGAGAGAAAATTGCCACATTCAAATGATGGATATCCAACTCGCAATTTAACTCAAACATGATTTGCATCATTCTTTTCCCTCACATATGATAAGGCAATTAAATACTTTTTTGGGTTTGGGGTGCTTTGTGTGTGTGTTTGGGGGGTCAGTGCTTGGGGCTTCACTTACCTTGGCAACCTCAAGAAAACCTTTGCAGGTATCCTCAAAATTAACCTGTGAAAAAAAAAAAAAAAGAACAGACCAATTAGAACACGATAGAAAAAGAATTGACAACAAAATGTTCCTGTGAATGATTAAATGAGAAATAATTAGATGTATTCCAGTTTCTCTTGTGCTTGTTTGTACCACTCATTGAAACAAGGATTGCCCTCATATCCAACAGTTCAAAAAACATTACTAACCATCTACTGGCCTGATTTGGTAACAATAAGTGGCATGTATTGAAATGTTAATCAATTAAATTGTGTTACTCTATCATGTCACACCTATGACAACAAAATGATATGTTGTGTGCATGTATGTTCTGCTTAGTTCTAAATCGTTCACCCACATGATATGCAAATTTTTACAGACAGAATGCTGGATAAAACCAAGCTGAGAGAACAACATATAGAATGAAGCATGCTAAAGGTCATGAATATTGATGGTGCTGCAGTGCTGCACTTCACACAACAATTTCCATCTTGGTTTGTAACATGTAAGTGAGAAGGAGGAAACTGTAATCACCTGCTCAGCATAATTCTCCGGAAGAGCTTCAATGGTGCTAGAACTTAGCTCCATAGCAAGATCATAACAGCGAAGGTTATTGTTTATCTGTTACAAAATTGTGTCAGCAACATATGCAAAGGAGCATGTTCTGTTTGCAAATCTATTAAACCTAGCATGTATACAAAATTTACAAACCATTGCACATAAAGGCTCCAAACCAATTTCAGATGCAGGTTCTTCTAACCTCTTTCTTTCAGCTCCTTGAAAGTCAATCATTACCTGGTAAAGAAAATAGTAATTCATTTTGGTATATTAAAAAAATTAATTGGTTACAAAAAACTGGTTAATAAAATATGGAAAAACAAGGACTTGTTTGTCCCAATTCCATCACATTAAGTCATGAAAATTCTCAACCCCATCAAGTAGTAATGCATTTATAAGAAAAATATATATCAAAAAGATCAAATCTGGACATGGCACTTCAAGTAAGGTATTTGGAAAAAATACTAATGAAAGTAATTTGTCAAGCATTTATGAGCCTATTATCAGAAATAGATGTACAAGGGAGAACTATTGAATCAAATAAGGAAATCCATCCTCTTCATAGGACTAAAAGAAAACAATGTTCAGTGGAGATATATAATCGAAATTATTAAAGAGTATGTGTTTGAGTTAGTATAACCACAAATATACAAACAAGGAAGTTCTAGGAGTTCAACTTACCTGAATTATTGCCAAAGCAATTCTGTATAGCATGACATCAGTACTATTGTCTCGCACAATTTGCACTTGCTCTCCAAGGATCCTAAAGAGGTCAACAGCAGCAGGTGTATATAGTTTTCCATCATCAGTCTTTTTTGGTGGCTGGATTTTATCTGCCTCAAGAATGTTCAGGTACCATTTCTGTGTAACAGAATAAGATGAATAATCAACACTCAATAGAACTACACAACACAACACAAAATATATTAGTTTGTTAGTAAAAGATATTTGTAGCAGACCACATCAAACAAAACATTGTTCACCTTAGTTGTTGCCTGCATTCTCTCAACATAAGCATTCATGAGGGGATCCATTGAACCACTCTCAGAACAAACTTGAGCCAAAGACTCATCAACTCCAAGTGCAATTAAATTCTCTTGGTATTCCACTACCCAGCCAGTTACCTAATTACATGAACGATATAAATAAATAAACTATGCAATGTTAACCAAAAGAGCAGTACACTATTCATGTTGTGCTCCCCATCTTTTAGAAATCAAGTGTCCTGGTGTTCAACACAGAGCACATGTTTGACCGTGTTCCAAATGTTAATAAATGAATATTCAATACCTTTAAAATCTCTATATTTGTAAGATTATTAGCTTGGTCACTTAGCTTTCTCAGCCACTGAATAAACCTCTCAGTATAAAGGTTTACCATAAGCTGGAAAATTTCATATCTGAAACATGAAAGAAATGAATAATAAACATTAGAAATATGCATTTGGACTTCACCCAAAAAAAGAAAAAAGAAAAAGAAAAGAAAGATATTCATTAAAAAAATAAAGACATTAGTATATCTTCCAATTCTTAAAGGTTTTATGCCACATGAAAGTTCATGTAAAGGTTGTGGATAGCAGCTCTAAAACAGCTTCATGTAAACATAATCTTAGATGGCATGTCCAAATGTAGATTTAAGATGGCACAATTTGCGCCATACCGATCCAATTCAAGCCACCCCAAGCCCTTATTCCTAATGCCTATCAAGTAATACACATAATATTGCCCATTTAGCCTACTTGTTAACCTGTGTTGATGCTCACTCTTATTAGCTGAAGTATCTTTTTTAAGGTATAATACATACACAACAATATAGCATTATGCAATCATTTATCAATACATGAAGAAAGAAAAACTTAAATTCAATTTTGGATTCCATTACTGAAAAATAAATAGAAGATATGCCCCATCTTGCAAAGTGAAGTCCCATTGTGCATGAGATCAACAGAAAATAATGCAGGAAATTTTAATGTCATAAGATGTGACAACTTTAGATTTTGCTAACAGAAGGGGGGCGGGCTTATAAGGTTTGCAAAAGCTGTTATCAGCAAGGAAACTATAACAGAAGTGTAGATGGCAAACCTCGGAGGAAAGCAAGGAGCCACATAATCGTATATATCTCCAAGTTCTTCCCCCATCTGAATTAATAAAACCTCAATGTTATTAAATTCATTATTATAAGACTATCAATACTAATATTGAATCAGCAATGACAAGTATTTCAATGATATGATTTACCACTTTTGCCTCAGCTATAGCTGCTTTTAGGTCTTCCTCTCTTAGAAGCTGATCAAAGCGTGCTTCAACAGACTTTCTTATATGTTCATAGCATTTATCCTTGTATCCTTTCCCCTGAATCTTCAATTTTTGCTGTATAATGTTTTTGGTAGAAGCTGTTCCATTTACAGCTTTCCTGCATGCCAGCAAAATAACTAGAACTTAGAATGACTTTACATGCAATACACTTCTGAAGTGCAAGGCACAACTGAATTGAAGATAACAATAAATTAAACAAGAAAACTAAAAATGTAACTAATGACTTAAGCATCAAGACCTTGGGAGAGAGCTAATATGAAATCAATCAACAAAATGCACATACTTGGCATTTCTTCGTGGCGTTATTGGTGTCATTGCTCCACCACCTTCAGCCTCAGCTGCTTCTTCAGCAAGTTGTTGGTCTAGGATTTCTTGCATCTCAACAACCCTAGAAAAATAAAGGGTGTAGAAAGTCCAGAATAATGCCTAAAGTTTTCTTCTTACCAAATAAATAGCACTGGAAAGCATACAAAAATGCAACATGTTTCATTTTAACACGCCAGTCATTAAGAATAAACATCATTTGCATTTGATGCAGCCATTTTGCAAGGTTAGTGCATGTTGTAGAGTAAAATATACCTTATAGCACGAACCAGAGTCTGAGGGCTGCAAAAGACAAACAATACCAGAGAAATCATGAGAGATATTAACAAGAATGGGAAAGAAGTGTACTGCAGCACTGGCAGTTGAAAATTTGACACTTGAAATCTATTAAAAAAATATGGATGGAAAGCTAAACTTTTTCTATAAATATTAAGAAACATAAGGTGAATCATATTGAACATGGTATAAAGTTTAATTATAGAAGCAAGTAGCAGAAAATCTTGTAGGAGCGAAAATATGCAGAATCTAATTTTACAGTCCACAGCATATGCATGCAAGTCTCAGTTCCCCTTCATGCTACTCTCGCTTCAAACTAGGTCTTTCAGTAACCAGGTTCAACCTATTAGTCATTTAGTCTTGGGCTGGTAAGTTCAGGCCAACTTTGGCTGGCACATCTTGGAACAAAGTAATCAAACAAGTTTTAGAGATCTTACATGCTTCTTGGCTTGGCTTAAAAGCCTGCCTGTTTTTCCAACTGAACTAAATCTTAATGCTAATATTGTTGGGTACTTGGGTTGGCTATTTGCTGATCTTTTTAGATAGACCAAAAACGCTTTGTTTTATTCTCTCTATATGAAATTTTGAAACCACTTTGTTCAGCAGATCCATACAAGTTACAGGCAGATAAAATTATCAAGTATACCTCTCCTTAGCAAGTTTGAAGAAGTTGGAAACATGGCCCCATAGTGTGTTTTCAAAAGTTTCCCATGTGCGATCTACATCTTCAAAATACTCTCTGAGAATAATATACATAAAATTTCAGAAGAAAATACTTCGGAAAACAGTAATGAGAAAATTCAAAATATGCAGCACTGGTTCCCATCTGATTCAAAATATGAAGGAAGCATGTGTATTTTTATAGCAAGTGAAAGATATCAAAGACGACACAAGAGGATGAATGGATGATAGCTGCAGGAACTTGAAAGGTTACCGTTTGAATGAACATTATAAATAGTATGACTCTTAACTATTTTTCTATATATAGTGATTAGGCTTGGTGCAATTTCAGCTCAAAAACCAGGCAGGGAAACCAAATTTAGTCACATCATTCTGCCTAGCTCTTGAAGTGAACCAAAATGGTTCCAGTTTTGTTCAGGATCTGATCCTATAAATCCAAAACTTTCATATCTCAAATGAGCATGTTAAAATTAGAGCTGCAAAGAATCTGACCTTAGTCTGCCAACCTCTTCCTCATGAGATGATGCAGCAGCTAGTGCAAACCTCCGTTTTCCATCAAGAGCTGTTAATCTCTATCAGAATTTTAAAATAATAAAAGAAAGACACACGATCACCATAAAAGTTGGGAGAATTGATGCCAATGCCCAGGAAAATAATATTTTATAAGATGCTTACCTCATAGGTGCTAATGAGTTCTTTGTCATCACCAAGGGACTCCTGTGCTTCAGCAGCCTCAACAGAAATTGACATCATTCCCTCCACATCCTGTAAGAAAGAAATACATTTAAAAAAATGCCAATCAAGGCCAAAGACCTTGTAGTCCAGTGGCATAAGCCTGAGATTCAATCTAATTACTAATTAGTCTCATGTTCAATCTCCATTGTCCTCAAGCACCAAAACAAATTTAAAACTTTAGGAATTTGCATTTTAAGTGAAAAAGATAAAGTGGATGTGGCACAGGATAATTTAGAGCCATTTTGATCTTACAGAGCCACTTGCATTTTTTCTTCTGCAACCAACAGTCTAAACTCAGTTTCTATGCTAATACACCATAGACTTCTTTGAACTTATTTTATGTGTTTAATAAGTTACATCATAGCTTAAGTGAATAGTGTGTGAACAAGAAAATGAAAATTGAAAGTTCACCTTCAGGGTAGTGTTCAGGTTATTCCTTGCATTACTAAGAAGCTTTATCTGATCGTGATTGTCTATTAATGTTTGGCATTCTTGACATAACCTGTAAGAGAAAAGAGAAAATGGGGAGGGGGGACTCAGACTCAAGGTTGAAATGGATGAGATACTGAAAGTGATTTTTTTTTAAAATAAAAATTAAAAACAATAACATTTCAAAAAGAAACAGCACTGCTTCTATAAGCTTGTGTCACAGAGAATCATATTTATACTTTTCAATTGAAAGGAAGTTCTCTCGAAGTTGGCTGATAGTCTTCTGAGATAAGGAAAGTGATTCAAGACCAGCTTGTGCTTGTTCAACCTGAGAAGAAAAAACTTGTGCAGGCATCACAATATGTAAAGTATGTAACCAGTAGATAGTTCTTTAGAAAGATATTAAACATGCCAAACGTATAACAAAATGGAGCTCCAGTTAATCAAATACAGAATGCTGAAGGAAAAAAAGAAAAAAGAAATCACAATAATATTCTACATAAAGGAATATACAACAAATTTTCTAATCACTTAATATGCAAAGGGAAGTATGTGTGTACCTGTTCGGCTACCATTGTACTAAGTTGCGCATCATTTGCCTGGTAAAATAGAATAAATAGCAGAATCAGACGCTGCACAAGTTATCTTACTGTATGTCCAATTCGGTTATAGACAATAACTTAATGGTTGTGGTCATGGAACTCAGTATAAAGTAAACTAGGTGATACTGTTCTAATGAGAGTGTGTAATTACTAATTATTCAAATCAGTACTATCAATTTATGGTAAAAATCCTTTAGTGGCATATTCAATAGGAGCCATTACCAATACATATAGACACTCCACATTAATTTATTTGTTTATTCTTCACAGTGTAAATTCTGATTGCTTGCTTAATAAGTTGATAATCAAGCAAATCTACAAAGATTTTAACAGGACTGCAGTTGCTACTAAAATGCAAACATCATGTTTTCTAAATACTTTAATGCAAATGTCAGGGTGGGAAACTATGCAAAATTTGACTGCTAATACTTGAAATGTAGAGGCAGCTGTCTACAGAGTCAAGGGAGAGGAGATAAATGCCATGCTAAGTTCCTACTACTTATTCTTGCCTTCCACATTTGCACATTTAAGATTCTTTTGATTGCACTTAAAAAATGAAAAAGAGTCTATTACTAAAATTTAAGCAAATCTTGTAACTGTACAATCAATTTGCACATTAAAAGGTATTCTTTATAACCACATTTTAGTAGCTGAAACCTTTTAACTTTCAGAAACCATTAGCACAAACTAAAAGTATACATGTCGAATAGTCAAACTTCACAACCTAAGCAGTTCTATTAGCAGTTAGCTTTCATCATAACCATGGAATTACAATCAGATAACCATACACAAAGAAGCCAAATTCAGTTCAGTGTTGTTGTAACCTGCTGGCGAGCAATGTAATCGGCTTTGATCGAAGCGATCGACTGCAAGAGCTCCGGCAGCGGCAGGAGCTTAGCGACCTCACGGACCGCGGCCTCCTTGGCCTCCACGCCAAGATCTTCCGCCATCATCTTCTACTTACATACACAGTAGGTGCGAGCTACGAAAAGGCAGCAGATTCTGTAGCTGAAGATTTTCGAAAACTTCAATGCTAAATTTACAGTTAAAGCGTTTGAAGAACGGTTATTTTCCTGAACCGGCGATTCAGACACTACCAGCGAGCAATTCGCTGCTCGATCTCAGTCCACCGAGATGAAGCAAGGACACGGAAAACTTGTTGAAATGTCTCCCGTTTTCTATTCGGGTTTGTCAATGGGCCTCAAAGGGGTCGGTTTGCTGTACGATCCCGAGCCCATAATTTATAGTAATGAAAATTGGAGGCCCAACTATAGCCAGCTCAAGGAATTAAACTTGAAGACTGTTGACAAACATGTTGGGCCTGTAACGGAAATCGGATCCCCGAACACGATTGATATGGACTCTTAAAAATCCATTGATATGGATGTTCTTATAGATTACGACTGAGACAATTACATGTGTCCTCTGTGCTCATGCTTATTATCAGCACATAATTTGTTAGGCATAATTAATTCTGATGTTATTTTTATTTTTTTTGAGTACTACTGACTCTGTTACAGTGTAGTATCTATTCATAGCTACTTTCTCAACCTACTGAAACACAAAGAGTCAACAGTTGCCTTTACTGAGACTCGAACTCACTCCCATCATTCCGATGTTATCTTAGTTCTTGGATTTTTTTTAAAGGAGTTCTTGGATATATTATTAGATGTATATAACCAAGCTTCCAGCTTAACTTCCCATCTCGTCTTGTCTTAGATGTTGCTTTGTTAATAGCTTGACTGAGTTTTATGCTTGGTTTGTTAAGCTAAATGTGAAATCCAATGATAATTTTTCAAGCATTATATTAATGAATATTTAATTCAAACCAAATAAATATTACAATTAGTGACAAATATTCAAACTTTGTGATACAATACGCAAACTCAGGTCGGTAAGAAAATAAACAGTTACAAAGTTAGGTTACAACAATATTACTTTAATAAAAACAAACCAATTAACGATAAATCATGTCTTTGTTTATATGTTGATGGATACATCAATTGACGTTGTTATTAGAACTGAATTTCTATAAACAATATTTCTTCTAACATGGCACGATGGCCATTTTTTTAGACTCAAATAGGCCTATAATTAATAATCTACGGATGAAATAGTAAAACCATGCAATTTAAAAAATTTAAAAAGTTTCAATTAAATATTGAAGAGTAACTTCCTGTAAGTCCGTCTTATTGATTTTTATTCGTGAGATAAATTAGATCAATATAGAAATGTAGCCAAAAATGTAATACTAATCATGAATAAAATGTTTGTACTTATAAGGGGAAGGGTAATACTTTTAAAGAAAAATACAATATTTTTAAATCAAAATGTAAAAGTATTACTCGGTATATTTTTTTTCAAAAGTATTTTCCTTTTAAGTAACAAACTCATAATTTGAGTAGTAACCATTTATAAATAAAGAAGCAAAATTCTTAGATCTCATTTGCCCATATCATGGTGACAAATTGCAAGATATATGATATAATGTCATGTAATTTATAGTGGTGATCAACTAGTCAAGCAACGTGGTAATAAACTTAAACAACTATGACAATCTACGCCAATAATGCTACAAGTGCAGTTAACTTGTTTAAATATTGCAAGCCTGAGTGATGAACTATTCAAAACCATGGTTGAAAAAATCGTTAGGCGCCCGGAGAGTGTCTAGATAGCCAGTGTAATTTTTATATTATATTTTTTATTTTTGAAGAATTTGTTTAAAATTTTTAATTTTTTTAAAGACTAATAATTATAAACTACGGAGTATTTAATACTTTAATAGTTAATACTAAAATATTAAATATTAACATAAAAAAATAAAAATATATAGAGTTTGAACAATTTGGAGTTATTTCACTCAAAATGATATCGTTTAGAGTGAAATAACCCATTTAAAAAACAAAAAGAATAATAGCTAATCGGCTGACTAGGCGGCCTAGGCGGTCAGCGCCTAAGCGGCTTAGTCAGCCGTCTAAACCACCGATTATAGTGATGCGTTAGGCGGCAAGCTGGCACCTAGGTGAAATTTTTGAAACATTGTTCAAAACATATCCTAAGTAATTAGGCTCGAGTCCGTCCTCCAAAATGCTTACCGTTCGGCCAAATAAACCATGCCTACTATCCAAATTATCTACCTAATAAAGCTTCTTTATAACCCTATCAAATACTGTAAATAATAAAATATACACATTTAACCAATTATATAATAAGATAGAATTAAAATTTATTCCAAACTATATTGGATTAAAATTACGAAGAGCGCCATGCATATATGCCACCAACTTTTGTAGTTGGGGTGTAAGATGCACGAGGAACAAACATTAGTTTGACTGCAAAATGCAATAATATAATGGTTAGGTGTACATCATGGATCAAAGACGCAATCATATCGATCTGCATATATCGCAGAAAACAATCAGATTGGAGGATTAAAATTTCAATTTCTCAATCAAAACAAATTTAGGGTTGGACTTTCTTTACACTTGCTAAGGACACAACGAAAGTAGTAGTCCGTAAATTGAGTTCGTCAGCTTCACAAATGACAACGACATTGAATCATATACCTTTCAGGAGCTGTCATGTGACGCAGCCATGAATTAGCACTTTTGCAACCTTCTATTTTTAACACTTCTATTGTAACTTCAATAATTTAAATTTGTTAAATTTTCGTTCATCTTATTGGACTTGTCTAAAAGTTCAATGGCGTGTATTTAAGATACAATTGTTGTTAATGAAATATAATTCAAAGCTTATCATCCTTTCTATTGGCTTTAGTTTTATTATTGACAAGTACATTAGCCGCCTTCAAAAATCCATGCTAAATGAATAAATGCAATTAAATATTTTACGGAAAAGCTTTCGCCTACGTAGAGTCAAACTTGAAACATTTTGATTATCAAACTAATTATTCGGCAGGTAGCTAAGGAAAAGAATTAAATATTTAAAAATTAACATTCACTTAAAAATTATAGATTTGCACCGTGCTTACATATATGTGTACACAAGAAAAAATCTTTTCACAAGATGTTTACACTTTCTTTAAAATTGAAACATTTTTATACTAGTTTACACCCACATTTCTTTTTTAATACTCCATGAGACGAACATTTTTCCAAAACCCTTCTCAAGTCATTTCCCAACTTTATAGTACTCCGTATATTTTAGGAATCAAATTCCCATTTCCTAATTAATCGGTCAATGTGAATTCTTTGAATTCCCACAGCAAAATTCAAATATACTTTAGACCTTATTGAAATTGATAATAAACTCCACTAAAAAAAAAGTAAAAATAGCTACCCACAAACCTGTTTTAGTGGCTGTTACGTTAACTTTTCTAGTGATTCATCATAACAAAAATGTGTTATTTTACACCACATATTATATATTTATATCATCTACCATTATTGCATGACACATGTAATCCATTTTAATTATTTATATTTAGGAAGATATATTATGTACACAGAGCGTGCTTGACTAAAAAATAATAACAATAATTAAACTCGTAAAATTCAAGTATGAGATCGAGTAATCCTCTGCCCATCCACTTTGTCTTTTTTTTCTAAACAATAAATTTTGATATTGACAAGACATGAGCACACTTGAGAAATCCGTGTTATTTAACCCCAATTGTCAAACATGCAAGAATGATTACTTAACGTTAAATATCTAAAAGTTAACGAGCTTGGTTGATGTGAGTTGTCGCGACTCTTGTCCCTTAAGAGAGATCGAGAGTTCGAACTCATATCGATGTGAGCGATGATTAGACCGAGTATGGTATGGACTTAAACGTGCACTTTATCCCTTAATTTGGTCGGCCCAATGCCAGTTAGGGTCTGCATGCTCAGAACACCTCGGGCCAGACAAAAAAAAAAAAAAGAGTTAGCATTCAAAAAAAAAATTAAAACATTTTTAACACCAATAATACGAGTAATAATATATTTGTTTTAATTAGTTGCTGTTTGCTTTGACTTTTATAGTAATTTAAAACAAATTGTGATTTTTATAATTTTTTTCCATCAAATTTTATATCTAGCATTATTGCATATGACACATTTAAGTCATTTTAATTTTTTTTATTGATTATCCATGAATTAACTACCGATTTCACTATCTAGTTATTACATGTAAATTAGTTAATATACAAAGAATCATGCAACGCTGACAAATTAAAATTTTCTGCCAAAATCTTTTACCGTATGATGATATGGCAATATAATTAACTTTATTTTTTAATGAATAAAAAAGGTTTCATTTTCGTATCAAATGATGAAAATTTATTGTCACTTTTTTGGATAAGAGAGGGGTGAACCCAGACACGAGTAGTTGTATACACTACTTTTCACGACAAGTGCTTATCACTACGCCAAAAACTATAACTAGTAGCAAAGACGTAACTTTATTTCTTTATATTTGCATAGCAATAAATGCCATGATTCGATGGTAGGGTACGATGCTGAACTCGACTCTCCAAGCCGCCCTTCTAACACTTGCGAACCTCAATAACAGTATGCTCTCAGTTGGATCAGAATTCCAATAATTTTCATAATCAAACGCTTACCACTATACCAAAAGTTATATCTAGTAGCTAAGATGACGCAACTTTATTTCTTTATACTTGCGTAGCAATCAGCACCATGTACGATCGATTGACAAAATGTTGAACTCAGTTCTCCAAGCCTCAACCCAACACTATGGCGTCTTGATAATACTCCCTGGCCACATGATACTCTAGCGGTCATCTTCAAACTCTATCAGGATCCCCCTGGGAACTTCTGTAATCTCCTTCCACCGGCTATCCAGATGACAAATCATCTTCGCAAGAGCATTCGCAACTGGGTTTTGTTAATATAATTCCCTAGTAAACATGTGTCATTGTAATTTTATATATTAAAAATATGTAAATTTACATCACATAAAATAAAAACTTTAATTTGTCACAAGTAAGTTTAATTTACCCATTGGGAGGGAATTTCGTGTAAGAGCAAGCACCCATCCCATCAATCAATGCGTGAATTAATGGTTCAATTAGTCGCATTTTGGAGTGCTAACACTTCTCCCAACTGCAAAAATTCCAAGTGCATGTATTGACTATAATACTACATATATATTGCCATCTGAACACTATTTACAATTTGAAAGCAGCCAGGCCAGGAGGACCACCAATTCAACGTTAAACATGTTTCCAACGTAACATTCTTAATCTTCCAGGGTTTATAAATAGGTGAGAGATTGGATCAAGTTGTTAGAGTGTATCTTTATACTAAAACATATATACAACGTAACCAACCTAGCTAGCTTAATTAGCTTGCTTGCGTGCGAATATGTCGTCGCTTTTAGTTTTGCAAGTTATAGGTCTTCTTCTCCTTGGTAGCCTTCAATTCAGCCATGCAAGAGTTCAACGTCATACGTTCATTGTATGTACGGCTTATATATACACACATATAGTTTGCTATAAAAATAGATTAGACAGTTATAATGTTGTACCAATAATATTTGTTTCCATATGTACCATGGGTTATGATTAATTGGTAATTATATTGAAATGCGCGCAGGTGGAAGAAACGCCATATACAAGGCTTTGCAGTAGCAAGAAGATCTTGACCGTGAACGGGAGCTTTCCTGGGCCAACTCTATTTGCCAAAAGAGGGGACACGATCATCGTTGACGTGATCAATAATGGGAATGAGAACATAACCATTCATTGGTTTGTATATAGCCATTTGGTACAAATTAATTACAATATGTATTGGTTGGGAATGATATATAAGTTATAAATTTTTTTATTGAAATGAATGACAGGCACGGTGTGAAACAACCAAGATATCCATGGTCGGATGGTCCGGAATTCATAACACAATGCCCTATTCAACCTGGTGGCAAATTTAGTCAAAAAATATTTCTATCAGACGAGGAAGGAACATTATGGTGGCATGCTCATAGCGACTGGTCTCGAGCCACCGTGCACGGCCAAATTGTAGTCTCTCCTCCTAATGGACCTAATGGTTATCCTTTTCCTAAGCCTCAAATGGAAGTTCCCATCATTTTAGGTATCATATATATACATGAGATGCAAATTGATACCGTGCTGATTAGACCTATACAATCAATAATACCCCTAACAATGTGTCAATCTCAGCCAAATTGATACTTAGTAACCACACGGTTGCTAAGAGTTTCCTATTGAGCTTTTATGCTTGAGACGGTCAGCTATGCCCGTCTTAAGCTGGTTTACCTCTTTTGCTGATTAGGGTTATAATACAGTGTTTACTCATCCACACGGACCACACCTTTAAACAGTGATGATAGGTTTACCTAGTCAGCACATGTATTGAGATGGCTAATAATATCATTGAAAATATATGGTGCAGGAGAGTGGTGGAAATCAGACATACAAGAAGTTTTGAATGAATTCCTTGCTAGCGGAGGAGACCCAAATATCTCAGATGCATTCCTTATCAATGGTCAACCTGGAGATCGATACAATTGCTCAAAAAATGGTACGTACCTCGCTATATCCTTGCAAAATTTCTCGTGATGCTGCATCGGATCGCCATCTGATCCGTTGAATTTCGGAACGGCGTTTTCTAATCCCTCTTTTCCTTGATTTCTAATCACAGATATATTCAGGTTGAGGGTGGATAGCGGAAAGACATATCTGCTACGAATGGTGAACGCAGTGATGAACAACATCATGTTCTTCTCCATCGCAAACCACAACCTCACGGTGGTCGGGACCGACGGCGCGTACACAAAACCCTTCCAGGCTTCCGTAGTCGCCATATCCCCAGGCCAAACCCTAGACCTATTGCTCCACGCCGACCAAACCCCCAACCACTATTACATGGCGGCCAAAGCCTTAAACACCGCCAATAGAGTTCAATACGACAACACCACAACCACCGCCTTCATCCAATACTCCGGCAACTATACCCCGTCTCCGTCACCGCCCTTCCCTAACCTCCCCGACCACAACGACATCAACGCCTCAGTCGGCTTCACCTCCCAACTCCGAAGCTTAGCCGACAAGAAACACCCCATAGACGTTCCAAAAAACGTGTCGACAAATCTGTTATTCACGATCTCCATTAACACCCGACCGTGCGAACGAAATAATACCTCAAACTGCACCGGACCGGGCGGGAGAATGTTCGCCGCTAGCGTTAACAACAACAGTTACATCCTCCCTCAGACCGACATACTCGAGGCGTACTACTATAGCACCATCCTAAACCGGAGCGTCAACGACGTCGTTTACACAACCGACTTTCCGCCGTTTCCGCCCTTTCCTTTCGACTACACCAACGCAACTCTCCCGTCGAATCTGCAGCTGCCGGAGCGGAATAAGACGGCGAAGGTGTTTGTGCTTGAGTATGGGACGACGGTGGAGCTTGTTTACCAGGGCACGAATTTGGTGGCGGGGATTGACCATCCCATGCACTTGCATGGATACAGCTTTTACGTTGTCGGTTGGGGTTTCGGAAATTTCGACAAAGATAAGGATCCGCAGAACTATAATCTTGTGGACCCTCCTCTGATGAACACAATTGCTCTTCCTAAAAACGCTTGGACCGCCATTAGATTCAAAGCAGATAACCCCGGTGAGTAATAAATTATTTTAATATAATTTTTGCACTAGGTATATATTGTGCATAATTAGAGCAACCACAACCTGATATAATTTGCCAGAGTTAATTCGACCAGAGATCCATTGTCTTTAGTGGCAATTCTAAATTTAATCCCAGACTATCACTTTTGCTATTTGACATCCCAGACTATTATTTCTTGGACACTTTTAGTCCTTCCCATGACTTTTTCTATTTTTAGTAAGGGCATTTTTGTCTTTTCATATCTTTCTTTTGTTATTTTTCTGGTTTCAACCATTTTAATTTATTTAAGACTTTAGGTAACTTCTGATTTTTAGTAACTAGATTTTTCAATCGTTTTTTTAGTAAAGTCTTAAACCAATTAAACCGGTTGAAACCGGAAAAATAACAAATTAAAAATATGAAGAGACAAAAATGCCCTTACTAAAAATAGGAAAAGTCATGAGAATGACTAAAAGTGTCCAAAAAACTAATAGTCTGGGATGTCAAAATGACACAAATGATAGTCTAGGACTAAATTTGAAATTATCACATCAAAGACAAGGGACCTTTGGTGGAATTAACTCTAATTTGTCATGAGGTGGATGTTGGACCTTGCAAAAATATTGGAGGAAAAATCAATTGTTGAGGTTGTTTTTATACCCAATGACAATATGAATCACACATCATTGAATTTTATTAATGTTTATTTTTTAACAAAATTAATATATTTTTATAATGTGTTCAATATTTATTTTGTATTTGGTTATTATAGGGGTGTGGTTCATGCATTGTCATTTGGAGCGCCACACAAGTTGGGGAATGGAGATGACATTCATAGTTAAAAATGGGACCGGCGTAAATGAGACAATGTTGCCTCCACCTCCAGATATGCCAAAGTGCTAATAGATTACAACAAATTATTCGTAATCTGTGATCGATGGGAACATGATCAGTTTTAAGGATTAGGTGAAGAGTTTGATTATTAATAATTATTGCGGAAATTAAGGAATTTTCCGATCTCAATTAAATTTGTTTTGCATTGCGTGTGACCGTGTGTTAATTTTATCCTTTTTCCTATATTATCTCCTTTTGGATTCAGATATGGAGAGTGTAATCTCAATTTACAAATAATATCAAGCAATCTTAATGATTATTAGTATTATAAAAATCACTCAATATTGTTATATGCTATATATGAATTGATTACTCTTATCAATAGTAAGTGTGTGCGTATATATATATTCCTATGGGAATTACTCATTATGAGAGAACTAGGAATTAACAATTAGGAAAAAAAATATGATAGCATGCTTATAAATAATTTGAACTTTAAAGTGCACTTTACAATATTATAGAATGCATGCAACTTACAATACTAAAACTACAAATAGTAAAACTACATAATGCATTTGAGGATAAATCCTAAAAACTAATTAAGCCAAAAGTAAACCATAAATTAATGTAATATACTCTTTATCTATCTATTAATTAAATATAATGCTTTATATTTATAATATTAAATTTAAAAGTAAAGTAGCCTAATATATTATAGTCTAAATTAATTAAATAAATTGGCTTCAAAATTTGACAAAAATAGACAAAATTGTCATAAGAGAGTACATAACAATACTTGTTTAAATACATTATATCAAGCAATTTAACTATATTTAATTAACTTATAGTAAATCAAATAAAAAACTAGACAGAAATAATATATTGCACTAAGTATAGAATACGGAACAAATTAAAATTATAGATACAAATTGAGGCACGATGGGTATTGCAAGACTCACGACCAAACATTGCATGCCAAACGTTATTAATGGAGGGCAGGACACGGACTTTTTTTTTTTTAAACATTTTTTTATGCCTGATATGACATACGGAGTATTAATTAATTTTGAGAAGGAAAAATATAAAAACTTGATGGCTCCATTTTCAATAAGATTTAGGTTTGGAGGGATCGAATAATATAACTTTAACCTCTCAAAAAGTGGTCCAAAGTGTTTTTTTTTTTTAATTTAAATGTAAAAACAAAATATCTATCCAATCTTGACCCAATTCAATTGTGGTTTTATAATTTTATATTTTTTCTTTGTTATGTTCTTGATGTGTTGATTATTTTTATTGTTATTTTTTTCTTTATAATCTTATTATTATATTTTAAGATTTTTTGATCATATGATATTTTCCTTGTCTACAGACGTATGTAAAACTGTTCAATCCCCTAAATGAACTTACCGACCACTTCAATTTTTTTTCCTTTTTGTTCTCTATTAATTGATGGAGAACAAAAATAAGTTACAATTTGTTTTTTTTGTTTTTTGTTTTTTTTTTGTTTTTTTTTTGTTTTGTTTTGTTTTGTTTTGTTTTGTTTTGTTTTTTTTTTTTTTTTGTGTGGTGATGATGAAAACATGCAACCACAATATTAGAGTATATACGGGATAAACTCCATTTTTATATAATGTTCACACAACATATTAAATAGACGAAGTAAACTATACTAGGAAGATTATGTTCTGTTGTGCGATAAGGTTATTATTATTATTATTATTATTTATTATTATTATACAAGGTTATTTTAGTTTTTATATCACTTTTTTCCTTTCAATTTTCATATATAACAAACACTACTATAATTGATATTTTCAATAATTAATGCCTACCAAACCCTGAGATTTAAATTTTTATTTTATTCCTACCTTATTCATTGTCACGGAATTACAATTTCATTCCCCCAAATTCATCATTGCATTTAAGAATTTTTCAATTAATAACTGCAACAAAAAAGTACCATTGTTAGTGCTACTTTACCTGCCAAGCTTAATTAGCTTATTAAATACTCCTTAGATTATGGCCGGCCTATAACATAATTAGCTTATAAGTCAATTTTAACTTATTTGATCACAATTAGTTGTTTAACCTGGTTAAACATTCAATATAAGTATTCGATAAATTAATTTTTTATAACAGCTGATTGCTCCAAAATGTTAAAATTCAAACAACTACTCAAAACGACTTTTTCGATCAACTTTTTGAGAAAGTCATTTTGCATGTAATCAGCTATCAGTTAATTCACCAAACATCTTTGTACAATCATCTAATGTAATCAACTAATCAAATTCACTAACTCAATCAACTAACAACTACTTACATTTTAAATATAGTCACAAGCTTGCACAGAAAGGTGAAATTACCTCATTTCTAGGTTGCTCGAGCTCCAGTCCAACAATAAATCCACCACATTGAATGAAACTTTCACACTTCGACTACCATTACTTGATCATGTGTCCTTGCCCACCATTCACATAATTACAAGATATCACCTAACACACAAATTTTCAATGTAAATACTCGCACTTCAAAAGTATATTTAATTTATAATTTAGGCAAAAGGGTCAAATAGACCCATGTACTAACACTGATTATTCATCCAGCACCATGAACTAAAATATGGTCCATATAAGTCATTATACTCCTAATTATTTTTCATCTAGCATTTTTAGCCCATTTCTAACAAGTAACCCATCTAATTTGTTGACATGGAAAAATAAAATAATAAAAAATGATGACATGTTATTTATATGAATGCTTTGGATGATTTTACCTTATTTCATTAATGAAGAAAATGATTTCTTGCAATGAAATAGGGTAGAAATCAAAGTTGTTATATAATGTTTTAATTACAGTGTACTGCACGACTGACTCGACTGTGTATGTATATTGAGATATTCAAAGTTGTTCAGCATTGAAATTCCATGAAAATCGATATATTAAAATTAAATATAATAACTTAAGATATTATATTGGGTAAATTTTATTATTTTTTTAAAAAATCATTTAATTTTTATATATCAATTTTCATGGAATCTCATTGTCGAACGACATTGAATACCCCGCTATACATATACAGTACACTCCGTTGTACATACACAGTACACTGTAGTTGAAACTTTATATATCAACTTTGATTTATGTCCTATTTCTTTCCAAGAAATCATCCAAAAATACAATATCTTAAGTTATTCAATTATCCAAAAATCCAAAAATATTAATTTATTTTTAAAATAAAATAAAATTTATCCAATACAATATATCTTAAGTTATTATAAAAATAATTTAATTTTCATATATCGATTTCCATGAAATCTCATTGCCGAACGATAGTGAATATCCCGCTATATATACACTCATGTAGTTAAAACTTTATATAACAATTTTGATTTCTACCCTATTTCATTGCAAGAAATTATTTGTTGTCATTAATGAAATATGGTAGAAATCATCCAAAACATCCATATAAATAACATGTCATCATTTTTTCTAATTTTATTTTTCCATGTCATCAAATTAGATGGGTTACTTGTTAGAAATAGGCTAAAAATGCTAGATGAAAAATAATTAGGAGTATAATGACCTAGATGGACCATATTTTAGTTCATGGTGCTAGATGAACAATCAATGATAGTACATGAGCCTATTTGACCCTTTTGCCTATAATTTATTATTTAAGTGATATTTTTTTTTATTTTACTCATAATAAATACTGTAAATTATTCTCCGTATAGTTGGGTGTGCAATCCCATTCCTGTGCAATACCCCACAAATCACACAAAAGAAATAAATCACATTAAAAAAGATCTTGTGTGATGGACTCGTGCGACTAATATAGTGTTGGCAAAAATTAAACTCATTACTTTCTAATACGAGAATCATGCTTTACACACTCTACCATACCATCATTTTTGGAACAAGTCGTAAATCTTCTTCTTTTTTTTTTTGGTGAGTAGTTGTAAATCTTTTTTTTTTTTTTTTTTTTTTNTATATATATATATATATATATATATATATATATATATATATATATATATCTTTAATTCTTCATTTCTTCTAATCTTAAAAGGCAATTAGTTTGACAAATGACTTATAAGGTAGATAATATTGAATTTGAGTTAATTTAACTGAAAAAGAAAATGACTTATTATATATATTGTGTAGGTGAAAGAAGCTCTGTACACAAGGCTGTGTAGTAGCAAGAATATATTGACTGTGAATGGAACATTTCCTGGACCAACTCTATATGCAAATAGAGGGGACACAATAATAATCGATGTTATTAATCAAGGAAGTGAAAATATTACCCTACATTGGTTAGTATTATTCTCTTAAATTCAATCCTTTTTTAAATGAAATAAAAAAAACTAAGTATACTCTTAAAAGTATATAGAAAAATCTTTCATTTGACCTTTCCCCATATGCTAGCTACAAGTACAATATTTTATTGGGACAGTCCCAATTAAGTTGGTTGAACAATTATTTTAGTAATCACAAGGTTCTAAGTTTAATTTGACTCTAATAAGAACTATCTAGTGGCCTTAGCTTCTTGTTTTGAGCTAGTCCGCTACAATACTTTATTTTGACCGACCTATGATGATTTAATGGACGTCACACTTCTGTGAGACTTTCTCGTGAGGGGGTCGGAGTGGGTCGATCAATATGCAAATGTAATACTTAGCTTATACTTGCAAATTAAATGTAATACTAATTGTTCTCAAAAAAAAAAAAATGTAATACTAATTAGGAATAAAATGTTTGTTACTTGTAAGGGAAAACTTAATACTTTTAAGGACAAATGTAATACATTTACATTTTGATGTAAAAATATTATTATTTTTTTCATCAAGTATTATATTTTCCCTTATAAGTAATGATATTGATCCGACCCGTGTCACGGACAATGATCAGTGAGACGGTATCCCACAAGTTTTTGCGATGATTTAATGTAATTATGTAAATATCACAAATTTATTTTTCAACTCAATCGGACCTTAAATGTGTTACATAGGCATGGTGTGAAACAACCAAGAAATCCATGGTCTGATGGTCCAGAGTACATAACTCAATGTCCTATTCAACCTGGCACAAATTTTAGCCAAACAATTAAATTATCGAACGAGGAAGGAACATTGTGGTGGCACGCCCATAGTGGTTGGTCTCGAGCCACCGTGCACGGTGTTATTATTATCTATCCCGCTAATGGAATTAAATACCCTTTTCCTAAGCCTCATGCTGAAGTGCCCATCATTTTAGGTATATATGCGATCTTACACTTCTATTAGGTATATACTTCAATTTGTATTTGGTTCTCATAATAATTTGATATTTTACGAAAACAAAATGTTAAAATTGGAACAGCACAATGGTGGAAGAGCGATATACAAGCAGTATATACGGAGTTCATAACAAGTGGGGGAGTAGAAACTATCTCAGACGCATTTTTTATTAATGGCCAACCTGGAGATTTATACCCATGTTCAAAAAATGGTAATGTATTTTGAATATATATCTGGAATGATTCAGGTGCGGGTATAGTTTCCTCTGCAATTATGCTACTGACGCACCTTAAACATTTAAATGATGCACCGCACGTACACAAATCACGCACCCGGCACCTTAAGAACACAAACTACTCAGCTAAAGTTTTAAAATGACGCACCTTTAAGTTTCAACAACTGATGACGCACCTTAAAGCATACAAATCACGCAACTTAGAAAGGAAAAGTTTTAAAATGACGCACCTTTAAGTTTCAACAACTGATGACGCACTTTAAAGCATACAAATCACGCAACTTATAAAGGAAAACAATGCACCCTAAAAAGAAAAATCACGCACCTAAAACTTTAGTTGACGCACATTAAATTTCAACAATGACGCACCTTAAACACACAAATCACGCACCGCACTAAAACAACCGCACCTAAAAAACCAACCGCACAGAAATTCATATATATATATATATATATATATATATACACGTCAAGACTTTGAGTTTAGTGGCACACGATTGCATTTTCATATGGAAGGGGCGGTTCCAGCCTCTATATGGGAGAAGAAATTTTGACTTTTGTGACTAAATAACATTGTTGCGTTACAAATTTCAATAGTCTTAATGGTTGTTTAATTCAAATTGCAGATACGTTTACGTTAACGGTGGATAGTGGAAAGACATATTTACTTCGAATGGTGAACAGCGCGATGAACTTCATCCTCTTCTTCTCCGTCGCAAACCACCAACTCACGGTGGTCGGAACGGACGGCAGCTACGTAAAACCGTTCAAGAGTGACTATATCGCCATATCTCCCGGTCAAACCATTGACTTTTTGCTCAAAGCCGACCAAAAGTCGAACCGTTATTACATGGCTGCAAAGGCATACAACTCCGTCCTTCTGCTCCCCTACGACAACTCCACCGCCACCGCCATCCTTCAATATTCCGGCTCAAAATATTCCCCGTCGGATCCTCCACCGCCGTTACCTAATCTCCCGAATTCTAACGACACGAATTCATCGGTTAGTTTTACCAGGAACCTCCGGAGTTTAGCAGACGAGAATCATCCGATTAATGTCCCCCTGAACGTGACAACTAACCTAATTTTCGCGGTTTCCATCAAGGCGCTGCCGTGCGAAAACGGCGAGGTCTGCGCCGGAAATAATGGCAGCCGGCTCGCCGCTAGTATGAATAACAACAGCTTCGTTCTCCCGCCTATCGACATACTTCAGGCTTATTACAAGATGATCGGCTGTGTTTACGGCGATGAATTCCCCCATTTTCCGCCCTTCCCTTTCAACTATACCGCCGCCGATCTTCCGGCTAAGCTGCTGCAGGCGAACCGGGCGACGGAAGTGGTTGTACTTGAATATGGACGGACGGTGGAGATTGTTCTCCAAGGCACAACTTTGGTGTCGGGTATTGATCACCCGTTCCACTTGCACGGATACAGTTTCTACGTTGTCGGGTCGGGTTTCGGGAATTTCGATAAAGACAGAGATCCTTCAAATTATAATCTCGTCGATCCTCCTCTCGTTAACACTATTGCAGTTGCTAAAAGCTCGTGGACTGCCATAAGATTCAAGGCCGAAAATCCAGGTCAATACTATCCCAACATCTTTCTTTTTTTTTTTTTTTGGTAATAATACGCTCGCTAATATCTGCATCGTCCAATTTAAAAATATTTTTTTATTCAAAATTGATAGGAGTATGGTTTATGCATTGTCACTTTGAGCGACATACAAGTTGGGGAATGGACATGGCATTCATAGTCAAAGACGGCAACGAAACAAATCAGAAGATGCTCCCTCCACCACCATATATGCCTAAATGCTAGTTCATACTCTTGGATGGTGATTGATGATTATGCTCAGATATCAAATTGCTATACTGCGACAAGCCGACAATAAAGAATTGTTTGGGTTGGCTTAGGATATAGGCTCTTAGAGTGTCTTATTAGCTTTTTTTCTTTTTTTTTTGAAAAACAAAACATAGAATTTCATTCAATCAAATGTTCAATACAAGACGGAATTGAAAATAACCAAACAAAGGGACCAGACTGAGAACGAGCCGCCCTTGCTAAAGCATGAGCAGACTTATTAGTTGAATGGCTTATTGGTTCATCAACTTTTATTGGTGACTTATTTTCTATTCATTAATAATAGTATCCTTTTGTTGATTCAAACAAAAAAATTAAAAAATAATTATTATTATTATGCTATTTGCCTAAGATTTCGTATGGAGATTTTAGATTAAGTTTTCATTACTACAAGTTGTATTAAGAAAATAGAATTAGATTGTTATTAGATCAATTTCTTGCAAAACATAGCAATATTGAAAGGTGAGAGGAGCTAAGGTGGGAGATAACTTGCAAGTGAATTCCAATTGAAACGAGGACAGAAAATAAAAGTAAATAAAAGATAGGCCATGGATATTTATTGCGGACAGGTAAATACACTTTCAAAACATATTACAATAAATTATTAGTACAATATAATAATACCATACAAGAAAAGACATTACACACTCTTCTTTCATTTTCGTAGAAAAAAAAATTAAAGCAAAACCACATAAATCTAGAAAGAGTGACTCCAACCCCATCAATCAAAAGCAACGGTTAGACTCTGTTTGGTGGGGTATTATAGACTGCCAAATTAAATCAAGCCGTTGAGATTATAGAGAATAGAGATTACAAGTTATTTTTTAAAATAGTGGAAGTAAATAATAAACAAACTCAAGCAAAATTGAAAGATGACTCAATTCTTCTTCAATTCTCAACATTTGGGCATATCCGGTGGGGGTGGCAACACTTTTTGGTTGGACCGCTTTCCATTTTTAACAATAAATGCCATTTCCATTCCCCAAGTTGCATGTCGCTCAAAATGACAATGCATAAACCACACTCCTGTTTAAAAATAAAAATGAAAAAAATATAAGCACTAATTTGACCTCAATATATATCTATATATAAGTATTATATATATTTATAAGGAGGAGGTGAGTAAGGTGTACCAGGATTATCTGCTTTGAATCTAATGGCTGTCCAACCGTTCCTAGGAACAGAAATTGTGTTGACTAGAGGTGGATCCACAAGATTATACTTCTGGGGATCTGTGGTCTTGTTGAAATTTCCAAAACCCCAACCCACCACGTAAAAACTGTATCCGTGCAAATGCATGGGATGATCGATTCCAGAAAGCAAATTGGTTCCCTGGAAAACAAGCTCCACAACTGTGCCATATTCTAGAACTTTCACTTCCGTTCTCCGGTCAGGCAGCCGGAGCTCAACGGACAGATTACTCGCCGTGAAGTTGAAGTTCAAGGGTGGGAAATCTGGGAATTCTCTAGTGAAAACTTTGTTAATGTTCTTGTAGTAAGCCTGAAGAATGTCAATTCTGGGGAGAGCAAAGGTTAAGTTGTTAATACTAGCCGAAAACCGACTCCCCCTGGGGCCCGCGCATGAGTTATTTGGGCACGGCAATGTATTAAGCGAAACAGTGTACAAAAGATTAGTTGTGACATTCAACGGGACATTTATGGGGTGTTTCTTGTCGGCTAAGCTTTTGAGTTTTGCTGTAAAAGTAACGGAAGAGTTTGTATCGTTGAAAACTGGGAGATTAGGCATGATTGGAGAAAAAGACGGTGTGTAATTGCCACGGTATTCAACTATAGCGGTGGTGATGTTGCGGTTGAATGTGGCGCCGGGTGCGCTGCTATATGCCCTAGCGGCCATATAGTAGTGGTTGCGGGGCTGATTGGCTTCGAGCAAGAAGTCAATGGTTTGACCAGGAGATATGGCGATATAATCACTGGTGAAATGCTTCATATAACTACCGTCGGATCCAACCACTGTGATATTGTGGTTGGCTATGGAGAAAAACATAATGTTGTTCATCACTGCATTCACCATTCGTAACAGATACGTCTTTCCATATTCCACTGTTAGCTTGAATGTATCTGTACAAAATATATTATATTATAAATATAATTAATATTCCATTAGAATTGAATGATTATGTGGAGTGAGATTGAAATATACATATATATACCATTTTTGGAGCATGGAAATAGATCCCCGGGCTGACCATTGATCATATAAGCATCAGAGATGATTGGGTCTCCTCCACTGGTAGTAAACTCAGTAAGAACATCTTTTATATCACTTTTCCACCATTCTCCTGCATTTGATGAAGAATTAATTAAATATATAATATTGTTATGGATCAGAATATTATATCTATATATATATTCCCAAAGAACAACATAACCTGGATATGATATATATACCTAATATGATGGGCACTTCAGCTGAGGGTTTAGGGAAAGGAAATTGGCTTCCCTTCTTAGGGTAAATCAGAAGGGCACCATGCACTGTGGCACGAGACCAGTCACTATGAGCGTGCCACCACAATGTACCTTCTTCATCGGAAAGCACTATCTTTTGACTAAATTTAGTTCCTGGTTGAATAGGACATTGAGTTACAAATTCCGGACCATCTGCCCATGGATATCTCGGCATTTTTACTCCATGCCTGCAAAAAAACCTAGCTCTATTATATTTGTTCTAATAATATATATCAGTTCCAACTAGTTAGAGTAAAAATTTATATATACCAATGGATGGTTATATTTTCGGATCCTTTGTTATAAACGTCCACAATGACTGTATCTCCTGCAGTGGCATAAAGAACAGGCCCGGGGAATTTCCCGTTCACTGTCAAGATCTTCTTACTGCTGCAAAGCTTCGTGTATGGAGTCTCTTCAATCTGCAAATTGATTATATATAATGCATACATACATGACGTAAGTATATATAAAAAAAAAAAACTTTAAAAAGCTCAATGGAATACAATAAAATGATCCCCAATACTACTATATATGCTTACAGTGAATTTGTGACGATGAATAACAGAAGCTTCAGCAGCTAAAAGGCTACAAAGAAGCATAAACTGGAGAACCAAAACCTTGGAAATCGACCACATTATGAAACTAAGTATTGTCAAAAAGAATGGATTTTTTTTTTTTTGGTTTTCGTTGATGATGGACTTGTGTTCTAAAGATGAATGTATTTATAGATAGATCAGATGTGCCATATGATGAAGGAGCTAGGAATGTATGTGGAAAGAAGTAAGTTGACAAAGAAGATGAAGAATTAGTCACATTTTAATTAACCACTACTATACGTTGTTTAATCATTTATTAATTTGTTTATATGTGAATATAATTGGTAAAGAAACCCCGTGTATGGCTTAGCCTATCATCTGACTTTTCTGTGCGTTAGAATGATTGTTTGGAATGAATAACAAGTAATTACAAAAGTCCCAAATCCAGCTTGCAGTGACCACTCAACTAACCGGCTGCTATTTTTTTTAAATATTTTTTATGCACAGCCTTCCGGCTGCGATTCATTATATTCCTACAACTTGACCCAAAAAAAACTCCAAAAAACTGGAAAGTCTCTGCACTTTTAACCGAACGTTGAAAAAAACAAAATAAATAAAACAAAAACAAAGTTCAAACATCATAGTAATAAACTAAAATTCCGCAATGAGCACATGCATCATATTCTAACTCCTTAATTGCGATTTCCCTCGTATCATATCCCCTTTCAAGAAACCGTGTGATATTGGACAAAATTACTATATATTAAATTTGATTTTTTTCTTATCATTAAATCAAGTGTTTCCTGTTATGCCAAAAGATATATAGCTTTTAGTGTTGATAAACATTTGATTTGACAATATAATTGTCGCATCTTATCACCGAAACATGGAACTAATAGCTACGCAAATATAAGGAAATAAAGTGATATTGTGCTTTGTTATTAACTATACAACTTTTGTTGGTATAATAAGTGTTTGATCCCCGCATTTGCATGTATAGTATGTAGCAAAACTTTGATATATACTTCCTTTGTGTTGCTAAAGTTAGATTTTTGTTAATATTCTAATGAATCTGAACCTTATAAATCGATTGGATAAAATTTCTTAATTTTGAGGTTGAAGTTCAAATTTCACTAGTTGTTTAATGATACTCCCTTTAAATTGGTCTGTCAAACAAAAATCAACATTATTAGTGTGAAATTAAATAAATAACACAGCATGAGCCAAATGCATAGTAAACAAAGTCTAATATGATATGATGTATCGAAATAAATAAACGTAGTAATACATTATTGGTTATCTTAATTTATTCATTTATATATCATTAACCTTTTTAGGTATAGATACATTACGTTTAAATATATAAGAACTAATTATAAATATATAAAATTAAAATAATTCCATACATAATTGTTTATTCATATGAATTAAATTTAAACATATGACCTGTCATGACCTTACTTTAATGTCTAGAGCATGCATTATTAGGTATTTCGTTGTATCATAAACTATAAATAAGGCGGCTTATATCCTTAAGATGAAAACCATTCATGTTTTAAGGATGAATTAATCAGTTTTTTTTTATTTTTTTTTATTTTTTTTTGTGACAAGGAAAATTCAACCATGCAAAAAAGGGTAAATCACATTAAAAAATATATATAATTCTATGTTACAGGCTCAATCGAATGAATGTGACAAGAATTTAATTCATGATCATTGAAATACTATAATTATATTATATCTACTTAGTCACCCGAGATTCATAATATTTTTTGTTTGGTTGAATGAATGATTATATATTGACCTACCAGTCATGATTTACATTATATTCATGTTTTAAAATTAAAAATAAGTTAGGTAACATAATTATGTCGTATACTTCATGTATGTACTCATGTAAACCACTCATAAGGGACATTTTATATTTAGCACGTTGCCCATAGCACTATGGTATTTAACCTTGATTATATATAGCCATATAGGCGCTGAGTATCATATGGCCGGTCCATCATGTCAACTGTTCCACCTTGTATATAAATTCTACAGGATTATTTACTTTAATTTGAGCAAAACATTCAATAAATATAACCATGAATATATTAATAAAAATGTATTCTTCTATACTAAATTAAAATGTGGTCAATTATGAAGGCTTTCATTTTGCAATTCGCAGCTTTTCTTTTTCTCTTGGTAGGTCTTACTTTAACCAGTTAACAAATTTAAATTATATCGTGCACACTAAAATTGATCTTATAAAATGGACCATTATACAAATTTATTTTTAATATATTGTAAATTTATTTTTATTAATAAGTTTTTTATATTTTGATATAAATTTATTTTTATTGTATTGCAAATTTATTTTTAATGTACTCATGATTAAAATAAACACATAATACACAAAAATTGAACTTAATTAAAATATATTAAAGATGAATATATATTAGGGTTCTATCTTGGTACGTATATGTGGTTCATTGTATGAGCATTAAACTTGGCCAAGTTGGGTTTCAAGTTTTAAACGTCATCGGTCATTCATTCCTTGTAAGGTCTGTTATACATCCTCCAAATATATCAATTTTCAAAAGTTACATGTGTGTATGCATATATAGGTAGTATAATTCATAACAGATCAATTTCAAAACTAAGTTGTCTTTTTTTTTCTTTTTTTTTTTTCTTTTGTTTTTACTGACGAGAAAAATTCATACACTATTCAAGAGTGTACACTGGATAAACCTTATGCGCTCTTGTGTAATAACTCGCAAGTTACACATAAACTGTATTTAATACTAAGAAGACCATGTGCGATAGACTCGACTAAGAAATTTTCAATAAGAATTGAATTCGTGACCTTAAAGTGTCATTTTTTAATGTATCATAAAGGTATACAGTTTGGTTTATGAGACGTACAATACAATTTTAAACTAAATTTATTATATTAAAAGGAATATAATATAGCTTATTACAAATATTACACTTTAAATTTTGTTATAAAGTGCCAAGACCTTGTGGTCTAGTGGCATCCGGTGTACCGGTTAACACTCCCACATGGATGATGGGGGCAACTGTTGATTCTTTGTGCTTCAGTAGGTTGAGAAAGTAGCTATGAACAGATACTATATTGTAACAGAGTCAGTAGTACTCAAAAAAAAAAAATCTGTTATAAATTAATTGGTAAAATCAATTTTTTTTAAAAACGGTAAAATCACACGCTTTTCATCTTAATTTTTCTTTCTAATCTCTTTAAATATACGTCAAATAAATTTAACTTGAAGGACGTAATAATTTGCTCATATCCCGCTACATTGCCACCATTCTTATTAAATTATAAATTTCGTACTCATAAGAAACGCGTGAATTATATGTATTCATTAACAAATAACAATTAGTAATATCTACATATTTTATATGTATGTAGGGGAAAGAAGCTAGACCTTACTTACTTTTTTTTTTTTTTTTTAATTTTTTTATTATTATCGAAACACTAATTCTATTCGTGTTGGCCTGGGTTAATTGTATAGATGTGAACTCGAGATCTCTAGTTAAAATTGAAGTGAAAATATTTTCCTAAATTTATGATACATAAAATTCTTAGAAATTGATGTTTTTATGTTTTGAACACTTCTTTTCACTCACACACACACACACACACATAAATTCTTCAAATTGCTTTAAGATAATTTCTTATCCATAATTAAAAGTTTTCAAACCTATTTCTTAAAAATAAATGCATTTTAATGGTCTAAATGAAAAAAAAAAAAAAAAAAAAGAAAAAGAAAAAGGGGTCAACATTTGAACCGCAACTTCTTATTTCTTGCTATGGCTCTTGTGTATCTCTATATAATTTTTTTTTTATAATTTTTTTACTTGATATACATACCAAAGTTGATCCTCCAACCTTGCAATTGTTTAAACTATTGAATTATATAATGTATTAATAAACCCAGACAATCAATTTTTTTTTTTTGATTGGAAGGGAGCTGGAGAACACCCGAAGGAGACTTAGTTCTCGATATCAGGCATCAGACCTTGATTAACCAACACTGTCACCCAAATTACAATATAGGCAACCAAACCTAGAGGGTCCACCTAGTTTCTTGACCTTGATTATGAAGCCTAGCTCTTTTGGCCATGTGATCAACAATTTGATTTATTATGTTTCCGCAAAATTATTTTGTACTTGGAGGTTGTGAGTTCAATTCTTGTCAATATCCTCTTAATTAAATCAGTCGCATAGAATCTAGCTTCATAATAAGATTTACTTCTTTTGTATAAATTGTGGACTATTTTTTTTTTAAACTGATTTACAAAATGCAACCCATCAAATAATAACTGCGGCCTTCCACCCAAAACACTTATTTCGTTGGTTTCCTATTAGCCCTACATTTGTTGGTACGCATTATTCTCTTCAATATTTTTAATCAACATTTCTCTTAAATTTTTAAATACGGAGTAATAAATAAAATAGGAAAACCTTCCACGTTCCCCGGACTTTCCTATTTTAATTAAGGCACGACGAGAAAGTTAGGAAGGTGATGGGTTTACTTATTATATTTATTTTTATTTTTATAAAATTTTAAAAATAAGTAAAAATTGCAAAAAAAATTAAAATTAAAAAAAAAATAGTTGTATGAGTATGTTACTTTATGTAAAAGGCCACAAATTTAACTTTCACCCTCTCAAATGTATTTTAATTTATCAAAATAACGTTGAAGACATAATAATTTCTTGACCTAAAATCATACTTTAAAAAATTAAAAATAAAGAAATGCTAATGGATTAATGCCTTGCAAATTTCAATACACAGCAATAATGCAAGGGGAGTGGACAAATTATACAGTGATCTACATTGTAAAATCGAAAAATGATATTTTTTATGTATTAAAGATTCATTTTTAAATAATATGTTAAAAATTAATATACATCTTTAAAAAAAAAACAAAAAAAAAAAGAAGCTTTCAGTATATCAATGTGGATTATAATACATATAATATAATAATTAGTGCATATTAGAGGATGTGGCTGAGAAAAAACAATGTATAGTATTTATTTATCGAGGACGAAAATGTAATTACACTTTACAATGCAAGCTTATTTCAACAAATAAGTAGTACAATGTGGAAATCATTCAACAAATGAACAAAGACATTACAAGCTAATGTGGAAATAATTAGGGGTGTTAGCGAACAGAGCTTTCGACAAACTACTCGTGTTCGAGCTCAGTAAGCGTTCGTTTATGTTCGTTTGTTAAAGTAAACGAACATTAACAAACAAAATTTAGAACTCGATTAATAAACGAACAGAGTCTGAACTGTGGTAAGCTCGTTTGCTAAGTGTTTGCGAACAAGCCCGTTTGTGTTCGTTTAGTAGTGTTCGTAAACAAGCTCGTTTGTGTTCGTTTAGTAATGTTCGCGAACAAGCTCGTTTAATGTTCGTTAAATAATGTTCGCAAACATGTTTACAAACATATAAATTGTTCATGAACGTAGATTATTTATTGTTCACGAACAAATTGTGTTCGTGAACATGTGCAGGTGTTTGGTTATTAAATGTTCACGAATGTGTTCATGAACGTAAATGAACACGTTCGTGAACGTATTCGTTAACGTTAACGAACACATTCGTGAACGTGTTCGCGAACGTTAACGATGAACGCTTAACAAACGAACACGAACAGGATTTTCAAAAACCTTAACAAACGAACACGAACACCCCAAAATCCTTAACAAACGAACACGAACAGCCTTCGTTCGTTTATGTTTGGTTCGTTAACCGCCCTAGAAATAATACAACAAATGAACAAAGACATTACAAGCTATTTTAGTACATTAAACATTACAAATTAAATAAATAATAAAGTAACAAATAACCAAAATTACTACGGGGTTAATCAACATTTCTCTTAGGTTAACCAAAAAACCTTCCACGTTCCCCGTACTTTCCTATTTTAATTTAGCCACGAGCCCACGACGAGAAAGTTAGGAAGGTGATTTATTGACCTAAAATCATACTTTAAAAAATTAAAAATAAAAATAAATTTCTCTCAAAAAAAATTAAAAATAGAAATAAATTTCTCTAAAAAAAAATTAAAAATAAAGATATGTTAATGGATCAATGCCTTGCAAATTTCAATACAGAGCAATGCAAGTGGGAGGACAAATTATACTGTGATCTACTCATCTACGTTGAAAGATCGATAAATGACATTTTTATGTATTAATGATTCATTTTTGAATAATATATTAAAAATTAATATACATATCACTAAAAATGAATTTTTAAAAAATAAACTTTCAATATATCAATAGTTTATCTTACATTGTGGATCATAATACATACTATAATTAGCTGCAGAGGAGTGGCTGAGAAAAAACAATGTATAGTATTTATTATCCAGTACCAGAATGTAATTACACATTACAAGCTTATTTCAACAAATTATTAGTACAATGTGGAAATAATACAACAAATGAACAAAGGCATTACAAGCTATTTTAGTAAATTAAACAGTACAAATTAAATAAATAATAAAGTAACAAATAACCAAAATTACTAAATATTCTTCTATCTTCAACATTTGGGCATATCCGGTGGAGGCGGCAACACTCTTTCATTGGATCGCTTTCCATCTTTAACAATGAATGTCATTTCCATTCCCCAAATTGCATGTCGTTCAAAATGACAATGCATAAACCACACTCCTGTTTTAAAATTCAAAGAAAAAAAGAAAAGGCATTAATATTGTACTAACGATATGGTATATATACTAACATTCCTAGATAATTAGATTAATTGTTGATTTTGGCAATTCTAAGTCATGTTAGTCAGGTCAGAAACTCTGAACACTATAGCCTATTGACATTCTTATTAGTATAAGTTGAGACTTGTTTACTTTTATCATTGAATAGTGAATATGGTGTTAACTTCCTAGTCACTATAGTAAGGTAGTTGACTTACCAGGATTATCTGCCACGAATCTAATGGCTGTCCATCCGTTTATGGGAACTGCAATTGTGTTCATCAGAGGTGGGTCCACAAGATTATAGTTCTGGGGATCTCTCGTCCTGTTGAAATTCCCAAAACCCCAACCCACCACGTAAAAACTGTATCCGTGCAAATGCATGGGATGATCCATTCCACCAAGTAAATTTGTTCCTTGGAAAACAAGCTCCACAACCGTGCCATATTCTAGAACTTTCGCTTCCGTTCTCCGGTCAGGCCGCCGGAGCTCAACGGACAGATTACTCGCGGTGAAGTCGAAATTCAAGGGCGGAAAATCTGGGAATTCTCTGGTGAAAACGCCGTTGATGTTCTTGTAGTAAGCTTGAAGAATGTCGATTTTGGGGAGAACAAAGCTTATGTTATTCACGCTAGCGGAAAATCGACTCCCCCTAATAGGGCTGGTGCATGTTGAATTATCCGGGCACGGCAATGTATTAAGCGAAACGGAGTACAACAAATTAGTCGTCACGTTCATCGGAACATTCACGGGGTGTTTCGAGTCCGCTAAGCTTCTCAGTTTTCCGGTGAAATTAACCGATGAATTAGTGTCGTTGAAAACTGGGAGATTAGGCCTTACTGGTGATGGAGCGAAGTTTCCGCGGTATTTAACGACCCCTGTGGTGCTGTTGAGGTTGGATAATGCCGCCCCGGGAGCATAGGGCTTAGCCTCCATGTAGTAGTGGTTGAGGGGCTGATTGGCTTCGAGTAAGAAGTCAATGGTTTGACCGGGAGATATGGTGATATAGTTACTCTTGAACGGCTTTACATAGCTGCCGTCAGATCCAACAACGGTGATCTGGTGGTTGGCTATGGAGAAAAACATGATATTGTTCATCACTGCATTCACCATTCGTAGCAGATACGTTTTCCCATGTTCAACCGCTAGCTCGAATGTATCTATGGATACCAAAACAAAAACAAAAACATTATGTTGGTCTAATATATTGTAAAGTACAACTTTTACAGCATAATGTACAAACATAAAACGAACATAAATGAAGGTATAACCTTCCTTCACACTTATTATGTTTTTAGATTAGATTAGATATAAATGTATATATATATATATACCATTTTTGGAGCATGGATATAAATCTCCAGGCTGGCCATTGATGAGATAAGCATCAGAGCGGGCTGGATCTCCTCCACTTGAAAGAAACTGGCTGAAAACTTGTGATATATTACTCTTCCACCATTCTCCTGAATTTCAAATTTTACATTTAGTTATTTATTATTATATTCCAAATATTGAATAAAAGAACTGCATGCACAAAAAGAAAAGCAATAATGCAATGCAAGTTTGACATATATATACCTAATATGATGGGCACTTCAGCGGAGGGTTTAGGGAAAGGAAATTGGCTTCCCTTGCTAGGATAAACCAAAAGGGCACCATGAACTGTGGCACGGTTCCAGTCACTATGAGCATGCCACCACAATGTGCCTTCTTCATCAGAAAGTACTATTCTCTGGCTGAATTTAGTTCCTGGTCGAATAGGGCATTGAGTTATGAACTCTGGACCGTCCGACCATGGATTTCTAGGTTGTTTCACTCCATGCCTGCACAAAAATGAAGCTAAGTTATATTTGTACTAATAATATATAGCACTTCCAAGTACATAGGGTTAAAAAAATATATATACCAATGGATGGTTATGTTTTCGGATCCTTTGTTATAAACGTCCACAATGACTGTATCTCCTTTAGTGGCATAAAGAACCGGTCCGGGAAACTTCCCGTTCACCGTCAAGATCTTCTTACTGCTGCAAAGCTTCGTGTATGGAGTTTCTTCAATCTGCAGATTATATATAATGCGGTAATAAGAATAAGCAAAACTTTAAAAAGCTCAATGGAATAAAATAAAATGATCCTCCCAACACTATAAATGAAGATATAAGCTAAGCTTACAATGAATTTGTGACGATGAACAACAGCAGCTTCTGTAGCTAAAAGGCTACAAAGAAGCATAAACTGGAGAACCAAAACCTTTGCTGAAACCGACCACATTATACTATGAATAAACAAACACTATTTGGTTTTGTAATTTGTGCAAATTAAATGTAATGAATGTTTGGGTTGTTGCGTTGTTGATGATGAACTTCTGGTCTGAGGATGCATGTATTTATAGACAGATGTGCGTTGAAGGGAGAATGGGGTTGGGAAGAATTATGTTGACAAGGATTAAGTCACGTTTTAATTAAAACCATACCACTTCGTAGCAGGATGTTTTGTAATCATTTGTTTCACGTACCTAGCCAATACCAGGGAATGAATAAAACCGTGTTTAATTTGGTTGGTCCAATGTCTGACTTGTCTTCAATTTGTGTTTGAATGGATATTTGATTTGGAGTAAAAAGGATTAGAATTGAAGGTCAATATTCCTTGCTACCAGATATCGATATGATATGATCGGTTGAACAATTCCTACAAGCTGGCAAGAAATAAAACATCATATTGTAAATTAGTAATAAATTAAAAACCTTATTAATGAAAACATGCATCATAAACTAAAATTAATTACTTACTAGTTAGGTGTAACTCCAAATGAGTTGATCAGACGGTTGATATAATAACCACAAGATTACAAATTTGACTTCCAAAGAGAGCGGGACCTACTGAAGTATAAAGAGTCGATATGAGACTCAAACCCACAAATTCAACATTATTATTATTATTATTATTATTATTATTATTATTATTGTATCATTGTTCCATTTATTTTGGAGTAATTAATTTAGAAAAAAGTGTCAAATAAATCACCGAACTTAAAAAGTGTACAATAAAATAATCAAACAAGCAAAATGTGTGCAATAATTGAGATATTTTTCTGATTTCTTTTAATGCAATTTGAATTGAAAACATTTTAATCTTTCATCCAAACTAATGGCAAAGGAAAGAGCTATTCTTAGTACATGCTACGTAAGCATTATGATCGGATTCCAGCGGAAAAATTGAAAAATTGTCCCAACTGCACACATTTGACTTTAAAGTTTAATTGCACTCTTTTTAAGTTTAATGATCGAAATACACCTATACGATAAGTTTATCACTTTATTTGACATTTTTTCATTAATATTTATGACAATTTCTTCACCACACAGTGGAATGGACAACCACTAATAATATGTTGGGTAAAAATGCATTTTTGCCGAAAATGGGATTTGAAAATCATTCTTTAAAAATTGGGATTAACGTATACGAATGTGAATGCATGAAACAGATATATTCATTGAGGCGTGGTTGGCATGAGTGAAATTGATATTGAAACTTTAGCCGACAAAAGACTACAAAAACATGAACTATCTTAAATTGTCATAATTTAGTGATTCAAATTAAGAAGGTTAATACATAATTTCACAAAAAATTAAGCATTGAACTCTGTGATTACTAAATTAATTGTCCAACTAAATTCCTTCCGACTCCTATAAATTAAATCCTCACTAGTCACTTTCACTTCTTGCCTTTTCAAGGAAATAATATAACTGTTTTCTATGAAGTTTAACCCTCTCACCTTTCACGACATCACCATACCCTCTAGATTCTGGACCAAACTTTATTAGACTTTTCCTTCCTATCCTTAACGGCGGCATATATCCTTAAGATCAAAATTCTTACATTTGAAATTTCTATTCTTAGCTAGCTGCTGCCCACTGTTTTAACTTTTAAGGATGAATTGCGTAGTTGTTTTTTGCTTGTTTGGTCAATGTCTCAATGGTTCGTTATCTTGGCCACTACTCATCGTCTTACCAGATTATTTATATGTTTAAAAACAAATTAGGTATGCATGCATATATATGTTTATATACACATCGTGTATGTAGTCATGTAAACCACTCAAAAAAAGTCTGCAGTTAGGCACGTTTGAATCAATTTATTTAATAAATATATTATTTATGAGTATTATCCAATTTCATTATAATGAAAAATATCACTATAATATCTTCAGAAATGCTTAAGAAACATAGGTAGAACAAAAAGAGAAACTGGAACACTGAAAATTATATGATACAAACATGGAAAAAAAAATGTGTATATGTATATAGGTACACGGTTTAAATGAAAATAATATCCTCTCGTAAAAAGTAAAGACTCATTGCAATTGAGCATCAAGTTCATTAATAATTGAAGCTAAGGTTATTTTAAAAATAAAATAAAATAAAAAACGCACACACAAACCGCTCTTTTTTCTCTTATTTTTTAACAACACTCAACCGTCGATTTACTCAAATGAATGGAGATATCCCATGTGCTGCACAAATATTAATTGTTTACTAGTTTGTTTTTAAGAAATACATTTTCAAATATTTTATAGAATTTTTATAAATTTTTTAAAAGAAAATGCTTTCAAAACACAAAAATATTTTGATTTTTTGAGGAGAGTTCCATTCCAACATAAGAATTGAAATCGTAATTAGAATCAAAATACTGGATAATTATAATGTTTTTAAGTGAAAAAAATCTTTTTGTTTAATAATAAATAAACAAGAATTGAAATCTATATATATATATGTGTGTGTGTGTTTTTTTTCTCGTGCAGTTGCTTAGGTACGTAATTTTTCTTCTTTTAAGGTATGTGATTTTCCTTTTTAAAGTGCGTGATTTGTATGTTTAAGGTGCATCAATATTGAAATTTAAGGTGTGTGAACCTAAAGTTTAAGGTGCACGGTTTTCATTCTTAAGGTGCGTGATTTGTATATTTAAAGTGCGTGAATTATTGAAACTTAAGGTGTTTTGTCTGTATGCTTAAGGTGTGTGATTTGTGTACTTAAGGTGCGCAATTTTAATGTTTAAGGTGCATAACCGCACAACCACACGGGAACCTTTTCTCGCATCTGAACCCTCCCCTCAACTATTAATGAATTATTATAAGCGGTTGAGATCAATCCCCTCCCCCTTTTTTACAAGGGGTTCTCATTTGAACCAAACCCCATTGTGCATATATGTCTATATATATTATATTATAGATCCATATTGAATGCGTGAGTAATTACATTTTTTCCCCCTATTTTGATTCAATTGTTCAAAAGTAGATTAAGAAATAGTAATGAGTTTTATGATTACTATAAAATTTGAATCGAATAGTATGATAACAAAAATTGACAAACATAATAATGTGTATCAAATCTGATACTCCGTATAATAATGTATAAAAGTCAACCAAACTCCACCTAAAAACGTTTTCGTGCATCATAGTAAGAAACGACAACCAAATGGTTTTGGTTTCATGCAAATGACACTATCATTTTCAAGAGGAAGTAGTCATCATATGATATGGACTATGAAGATGTTAAGATAGGGAAAATTGTAATTTTTGCCCTTCCATAATATGCCAATTATCAATGTCACCCCTGAATTATTAGTGGTGTAAATATTGCCCCTCAATTTTCAAAAACGGTAAATATATTGCCCCTCCCGTACCGACAGGGAGCAATATTTACACTATGGGAGGGGCAATATATGTACAGTTTTTGAAAATTGAGGGGCAATATTTATACCACTAATAATTCAGGGGTGACATTGATAATTGGCATATTATGAAGGGGCATAAATTACAATTTTCCTGTTAAGATACATAAACGACTTATAATAGCATTTATTACAGAAGAAAGGGATTTATCATCATGAATGAACACAATGATAATAGCATGGCAATACATAGTCACAGAATTGAGGTGGCCAAAAGTGCATTTTTTGAACTTTTTCATTTCAAGCATGCTGCTTAATGTCCCAAATAATTTGTCTCAAATTACAGAGCCTAATTTAATTATAACGAACTTGGAACAAAACCAGAGAGTTGATGAAATCAGAACCCACAAGACAAAGTTTGAGACAAATTATATTAGAACATGTAGCATTTATTGCTTCAAAGTCAGAAGCGTAGCATGCATACAATTAAGAAATTAGGGCAGGGCAATTCTTGGTTGCCATAAAATCATACAATTAAGAAATTAGGGCAGGGCAATTCTTGGTTGCCATAAAATGACGAGACAGTCCCTAGCTAACTTGGTCGGACAGTTAGCTTGGCAATTATAAGGTTCCAAGTTCAACTCCCGGTGGGAACTGTCCATTGGCCTTCTTGAGAGCATGTTATGCACTTATGCCAATCCTTTTTAGTCCCCATACTTTCGTATCCAAACAATTATTTGAGAGCACGTAATGCCAATATCTTGTGTTATATGGATCCAGAGTAGGGACAGCAAATCAAGTAATTTATGATCAAATATCTGATAGCAAGATTTGGATGTTGACATAAATATTATATAATTCTCTCAGCATGTAATTTGCCTCCCAAAATGCACCAAGGATCAAGAGATTGTCACTTTTTCAAAACTCATATGATTTGGAAATTTGAACCATTATGCATTGATTATCGTTAGTCCAAATTGCTTGCTAGTGTCTTTATGCAGCATCATGTCCCTACCGGTCTTTCAATGTTTCAGAGAGGGTTAGCAATTAGCATTGTTTGTGTAGTGAAAATACATGGCATCCGGGATTCTAAACAGTAAATGTATCTGTTTCCACAGATTGCACTAATAAAGATTATAATTTCATAGATTAAAATTCTCAATGTAAAGATCAAAGAGGTACCTTTTTGCAGTATAAGCGGCTTTTGAGGTGTCAAATTTCAGAATTTCAGACCGATAGCGGGACTTTGATCCATCATGCAGCCTTCCACAGCTAGTCTATCAGCAACTCGGTTTAGCATCCCTAAGAAGGCATCGAGAATTTTGTGACTGCAGCATCAAAAAGATTTTTCGGATCCCCTGTAAAACATCATCTGCAACCAATATTTCTCATCAAGGCAAAGAGAGAAATGAGGCCTCATAGAATCCAATTTTCAATTGGGCAAGGATTTTATCAACAATCGTAAAACACAAACATTGAGTACAGAACAGTACAGCACATAAACTGCTTATTCAAGCCAAACAGCACTACATTAGAAGCTGCAATTGCATTTGCAACATAAAATATGTTCACACAATAGCCACACGGACACTCGACTCAACACACAATCTCTACAGGCTCAAAACCTTTCTCAATCGATGTCTTGACAGCGTCCAAAACCAGCTGAGTCTTCCTACTAAAGGTTGGCCACTTCTTCTCCGGTTTTGAGCCATCGTTTTTAATACTAGCAACCAACCTCGAAAACTCCTCAACCATCAGAACTTCCTGGGGAATGTCTGTTGTGACAATGTGCTCACTAGGCTTTGGATCCCATTCTGTCACAAGCTCAGTAAATCCAGACTTTGTGCCAGTCATATAAGAAGCCTTTTTCTCATCATATGGGATCACAAAACCATGAAGATACAGAGTGCCATTAGTTCCAATAGCAGTGACATCCATTGTCATGTTTGACAAAAAGGAGCACTGAAAAGTTGACAGTTTCCCATCTTCCCAATATAAAGAAGCACCACAAGCCATAATGACCCCAGATTTGTTGAACACAGGGTTCCTCAATGCAATTACAGATTTGGGCAGCTCAAAATCAGCCGCCCACAAAATGGACCTGATGCAATACCACCCAACATCGCCAAGAGCACCCAGAGCATCAAGGTCTGGCTTCACACGAATGTCATTTTCAAGAAACTCAGGATCAGCCGCAAATGTGAACTGACTGTGCACCTGCAATGTCAACCAGATATCAACTACCCATCAAATTGAAGCATATGCTCCGTCTCAATTAAAAACCATGTTTATATATTATACATGCTCAACACGCCACCTCACTTCACGTTTACCATAGTCTCTTTTTTTATGGGCTCCAAGCAAGGACCATAGTCCTTTTATGGAGATACCTTCGGGTTGGCTCTGATACAAAGTTAAGCATATGTTCCATCTCAACTAGAAGCCTAAGCTAATGATTGGATTGCGCATTTATGTTTATATATTATATATGCAATGTTTATATATTATATATGCTCAACACATCAGTTCTAAAGCTATTACTAACAAAAAGAACGAATCTTTTTAAGGATTGGTTGAAAATGAAATACTCAAGTGAAGTTTAAACCACTACAAGAGACAAGTAGTACAAAGTTTTAAATCCATTGAATTTATTTCTTTAATCTCAGTACCGATTTGAGTTCACCGAAGAGGTCCGGATTGGAGATGAATTCCTTCATCTTAGCGGTGCGAGGGTGGTGCATCCACATGGTACCGTCCATAAGTTGCAACCCATTGGATTCGAACGCTTCCAAAATCGTATCGAATTCCTTGGAATTCAGCGCCACGGGCTTCTCAAGCAGCAAGTGTTTCTTCTTCTGGGCAGCCAAGACAGCCCACTTGACGTGCAGAGCCGCCGGGAGGGGCATATAGACGGCGTCGACATCCGGGTCATCAAGAACGGCTTCGTAACTGCCGTAGACCTTAGCGGAAGCCGGGAAACCATTATCGGCGGCGAATTTCTTGGCCTTTTCGAGATTGCGGCTGCCGACGGCGTGAAGGGTGGCGCTCTGTGATAGATTGATGGCCCGCGCAACCTTTCGGGCGATTTCGGCACACCCGATGATTCCGATTTGGATCGGCGGCGAAACGGACATTTTCTATGCGAGTGGTTTAAACTTTAAGGTGCTCAGTGAGTGGAGTGATCGAGAAGCGGAGCAGGATTGAAATTGCGAAGACCACTGCCTAATTTTATAACTGTCCTTCGGATAAAAAGGCAAATTATGCTATGGACCTGGGTGTGAAGACAGCGTTCTAAAACCGTACACATAGAATTTTAAAATTGTGAACATGGACTTTGGTTCACCTTGCAACGTGAATTTGGGTCTGGGTCCGGGTCCATAGTATAATAATTCGGATAAAACTTAATAGGTTAAAATGTTATTCTGCACCATGAACCAAAATTGATTCTTCATGTCATAACCTGATATTTCATAATTGCTGCTTCATGCATAAATCATAATAAAAAATAACTTATACTTTTTTTTAGGTTGCCTTCAAATTATAGGTAATAACTTAATGATGTGGATGTGATTGTTATTGGCGTGTTTTGTTTTGTAGAGGTGGCAATAATTTCATCACGTTTAATTCAATCCCCTCAAAATTTACCTTTATACCCTCGATTTGACGACTGGAACTCACACCCTAACTAAATCCATTTTGCTCAACCCTAACTCCAAACCCAAACCATAAATCCTAGTCGCGACAACATCCCTACTACCCAATTTAAGGTTTTAATTTCTAATCTAACAGTGGACGAAGGAAAAGCGACTAGAAGAAGAGTTGAAAGCGTACGAAGAAAATTGGAAGGCCAAGAGAAAGTGGACGAGTAAGGTATGTAGAACACTATATGTAGAACAGTATATGCGAATATGTTGTGAATATGATGTTGGGTGGTCCTACTGGAGGAGTGGAGCGAGGAAGACCCGAGCAAACCCGGACCTGAGAGCAAGCTCCGTTTAGGCCACGGCTCGAATATCGACCCCGGGTCGGCACTATGTGGCCTCGGGTGGGCTTACGTCATGGCTGGTGCTAACCCCTTGGACCTCGTTTTGGCCTTAGGTCGTGGCTGGTGCCTAACCCGGGTCTACACTTTGGACCTCGGTTGGGTTGCAGACCCCAAGCCGATATTGGGACTCGGTCAAAGGAGGTCTCGTGTCGCGCGGTTCAAGTTGGTTATAACAAACCCTCTTTTTTGCGGATGCGATTAAGTGACTTGTCAATATAAAAGCATTATTTTTGTCTTGTTTAGACATCATATTCTCACTCATTGTCCTAATAGACTATTGTAATAACATTACATTATCTTGTAATAGCTCCTTTATTCATCTTCCTTATCCATTTACTATTTCCTATTATCTATGGGATTTATTAGTTCGGACCCCGAGTTACTTAAATCTATCAACAACAAAATATAAATTTATGTAATATCATCAACAAGATATAATATTTGATATAGAATTTTAATAAAGCCACGCGAATTCATGCAAATAATGTCTCGCCCATGCAAGGTATGGGCAGAAGTAAAAACAAAATAAAATTAATTTTAAAAAGGACACGTGATTACTTGAAACTTTACTTTTTAAAGTTTTTTTTTTTTTGAATACTTTTTTTAAGTTTTAATCATTAGAACGGTGAATAATTTCAATTATAAAAATTTGAAGGGCAAATATTTTTTACTACAAAGAAGACTGTGGAAATAGTATAATTGAGAAGATTATAATATTAAAGATTGAAAATCATAATGAAAAGATGAGTAAAGGCAGGGCATACAACTGCTTACTTTTTTTTTTTTTTTTAATATTTATAATTCTTTACAATGTAGTATATGTTTTATACTTTCTCAAACATTTTCAACTCCAAAGTTTAAACCTATGACCACTCATTTAGAATGGTAAACGAGATGTCATCAAATTACATGGTGATTGACGACAGTACTTTTAGTATAACTCACAACTGCTTTTGCAACACAAATTTCTCCACTTTAAAACTTATCCACAAAAAAATATTGAATATCTCATATAAGACGGTGTTATATAAAATTTAAGTTGCATCTAGTTAGATTCACATGATTATATTAAATTCCTTTGCGTTGAGTGGCACGAGCTTCTCTATCAGCAAGTGTTTATTCTTTTGAGCAGCCAAGATAGCCCAATTGGCATGTATGTTCGTTGGAAGATCGAGGAATTTACACAACGTCCACAACCGGGCCATCAAGAATGCCTTTGTAGTTGCAGTAGACCTTAGCATAAACATGGAAACCATCAACGATGAATTTCTTGGCCTTTTAATTTCAAGAATGCAGCTAATGGTTGCCTCAAGCGTGATATCCGATAAAGAGATTACTTATGAAGGCACGAAGTAATAAGTCAATTTAGTACATATTCTCAAATAGTGATTATGAGTATACAAAAATTACAAAAAAAAATAAAAATATTTGTATGTCCAATTCCGAAATGGAAAATACTTGATATACTCCCATTTTATACTCTCAATTTGTATGCTTTTGATGTAGACACATTTCTGTGGGTTCACATGATGAAAATAATCAATCTCTGTTTGCCACTTCAGGAAGTATAAGTAAGGAAGTAAAATTTGGGAACAATCATTATTGTGTGGACCATGGTCCACATAGCTGTGTGTGGACCATACTATCAAATAATGCACATTCAATATAAAAATAATATATATTCAGTATAAAAATAATGTACATTATATTCAGGGGATGTACATTATTTGTGTACTGAATGTACATTATCTTTATAGTATAAAAATAATGTACATTCAATACAAAAATAATGTACATTTAGTACATTAAAATGTACATTTTATTATGGTCCACACAATAATTTGTCATTTGGGAGTATGTGTAGTAGAACTCCAGGAAAGGGGCGCAATGCCCAATGGGCGCATGTAAATCCAAAACAAGGAAAGACAGTGCGGGCCGGGAGATGGGCCTATACTTTGTTACAAGACAACTTTACCCTTAATGAACTAAGGAAATTACACGCCTATTTCAATTTACGTTTTACAAATTACAACCACAGCGATTCAACAGATTAACCTAAAATCCCCGCTTCCCTCCACCTTCATCTCTCAGTGCTTGGATTCCCATGGCGGTATGCTACATTTTAAATGCCACATTAATATTGCGTTTATCTCCTTTTTATTTTTTCTGATTATTTGTACATTTTGATCTATTTTTATTTTCCCGAAGGTTGGTAAAATTTTGAAAGATGAAGCTTCCGAAGAAAAGGGCGAGCGAGCTCGAATGGTAAGTTTTATGTTAACAAACTAATCTTTGAATCCCTTTATTTTTAAATTTATGTAGGACGAGATGCTCTGACAACGCAATTGGTTAAAACTCGTAGTTCATGAGTCCTATGACTTTTTCTTAAGGTTACTCATGAAATGACTTTACAATTGTTGTAATGTTTGCTAAATGAGGATCATACTTGACAACTGATATCAGTTTCTCACATTCCAAAACGTAGTTTTACAGTTTAGATGTAAATTGATTAAGGAAATGTTGTAGAGCTTCTGTCATAAGTCTAATCTTTTAAGGAAGTAGAAGAATTACTATACCAAAAAAAAATCATAAAATATTTTAGTGTTGAACATTCACTTAAAAAATTACAAGTTGGGATCTTGGGGAGAGAAGAAGTGGGTGATCGTAGAGAATACTACAGAAAACTGGTAGAGATGATTAAATCAGGAACTACATGAGGCATAAGATTTGTGCATTGGTTTACACGGTTTCCTGTTATTGACTAGATGCATGCCCAATCTGGCTTCCTGATAGACTCTTCCATAGGAAATAAGGAGATGGATCATGGATGTGCTGTTTCTATGTTTGTAGATTTCTCTCAGATATTGTGCTTTAATTTTCTTGCCGGCTGTAGGTATTACTTGTTTTCCTAGTGTGACTTATATCTGCTTTTCTATCCCTGATTTTAGGCATCCTTTGTGGGGGCAATGGCAATTGCTGATTTGGTGAAGACAACCTTAGGGCCAAAAGGAATGGTAAAAATTCATTTCCAATTTTCGTTTGATAGTTTCAAACAAGATGTTAAAGTTTGGTTTAAATTCTTGCTGTTTGTTTTTGTTTAACAGGACAAGATTTTACAATCAACTGGCAGGGGTCACAGTGTTACAGTTACAAATGATGGTGCAACCATCCTAAAGTCCCTCCATATAGATAACCCAGCTGCTAAAGTTCTTGTTGGTATCCTTAATCTTGCTGTTTTCTGATTGCTGTTAGTCATTTTGCTGGAAAACTTTTAGCCTCACTGGTCTTTGTATTGCTAATGTAAATCAAATCCTTTTAATTTAGAGGGATTGTTTATGCCTTTATGGTGTCATTAATCCATTATGAATTTTCAAATTGAAGTGGACTTCCGAGACTCCTCTACGTTCCTAGTGGCTCCTGGCCTCCTGGGAAAGGGACCAAATTAGAAAAGTGACAGAGATCATACTGTTAAAGGTTGAACGGTGCAAAAACGTAGAGAACTAGAGAAGAGTAATGTTGATTTTTCTATTATTTGTCAAGAACCTTAATGATTTTGTTAGACATCTCAAAAGTCCAAGATGATGAGGTCGGTGATGGGACAACTTCAGTAGTTGTTTTGGCTGGGGAACTTTTGAGGGAGGCAGAAAAGCTTGTAAATTCAAAGATTCATCCTATGATAATTATTTCAGGTGTGTTCAATGCATCATTGATTCATTGCAAAGCCCTTTAAATCAGGTTGTAATGTTGTATGCTTAGTTGATACATCTTTTATTTATTTTTATCTTTTAACTGTAGGTTTTCGGATGGCAGCTGAATGTGCACGCAATGCATTGTTAGAGAAAGTTGTAGATAATAGACAGGATGCAGGTATATATGCTTGAGTTATGATGTGAATTAAAATCGAGTATATTTCTTCATTGTTTTATTGCTATCTATCCAATTGATGATTTGTTTTCAATGATCTGTGACAATTCAAAATAAGCATGAACATGGAATCATGGATTAATTGGTCATGCTATGGCGTGGTTAAGTACTATTTATGTTGATAATTTCTCTTCATGGTTTTCAAAATTTTATTGACAAGTTTGTTCTGTGATGCTGCTGGGTGATGCAGAGAAATTCAGATCAGACTTGATGAAAATTGCAATGACTACTTTGAGTTCCAAGATTTTGTCTCAAGATAAGGACCATTTTGCAAAGCTTGCCGTCGATGCTGTTATGAGGTTGAAGGTATATAGTCCTTCTGCTTATTTTAATTTTCTTGTAAGTCACCAAATCTCTTTCTCTTACTGATGAAGGCTGGAGGTTCCAACTATTTATTTGGCCTAAGATGTCATCTAAAACACAAGTCTTTTTTAGTGTGTTCACCTACCATCTTTCTCTCTCACAGTGTAAAAATATGTGTTTTTGTCTCTCTTATATTTAAATGTTTTTCTATTCACCCTTTCATACTTGTTAATATTATTTCTACAGTTTATTTTAAAACATAAAAATGATATGATTCTTCACTTAATTTTGTTTTAGTAGCTTGAAGTTTAAATTTGTTTGATTGTTTGGTTCAATGTGACAGGGCAGCACCAACCTCGAATCAATCCAGATTATTAAAAAGCCTGGAGGTTCACTTACGGATTCGTTCTTAGATGAGGGGTTGGTCGTCTAATCTTTAAAATGTTCAGAAATATTATTCTTACTGTTAAATAGTTCCTATTAATTCATGTATGTTGGTGGCATCTACAGTTTGCAGAATTTTAGTTGATAAACTTTTCACCTTGGAGTAGTACCTGTTTAACTGGTTGCTAGTGGCTTGAACTTCTGTTCATAAAAGCTAAAAGTTAAGAACTTTGTATGATCTTGGTGTTCATGTATCTGTGCCCTTAAGTGCAAGAATTGCTTATAGCTTTCATATCCTTATGCTCGGTACAAAATAGTTGTAGGCATTTAAGCCAGACCTTAGTTTGATTCTAAAATATTTTAACTTTTTATTATGCACTTCTGTGTTTTCTTTCACCAGCCTTTCCTCTGTATTTTGTTGTTGGCAAACAAACTTTATAATTTTCTTTTAAATATATGTTTTTATTTGTAGGTTTATTCTGGACAAGAAAATTGGTCTTGGCCAACCTAAAAGAATTGAAAATGCAAAAATCCTGGTGGCTAATACTGCAATGGATACAGATAAAGTAAAGATTTATGGTGCACGTGTTCGTGTTGACTCCATGGCAAAAGTTGCTGAGCTAGAAGCTGCTGAAAAGGAAAAAATGAAGGAGAAAGTGCAAAAGATTATCAGCCATGGAATAAACTGTTTTGTTAACAGACAGCTGATCTATAACTTCCCAGAGGAACTTTTTGCTGATGCTGGGATTCTTGCTATAGAACATGCTGATTTTGATGGCATTGAGCGTCTGGCTTTAGTCACAGGTGGTGAGATTGCATCCACCTTTGATAATCCAGAATCAGTTAAGCTGGGACACTGTAAACTTATTGAGGAAATCATGATTGGTGAAGACAAGTTGATCCACTTTTCTGGGGTCGACATGGGTCAGGCATGTACAATTGTCCTGAGGGGTGCAAGGTATTTGGCAGTTAACTTTGTTTTCCGATTCCCTTGTGTATACATTATTACTTAACAAGTATAGAATAACTTCATTATTATCCTCGTTTGACTTCGTGACATTTTTCCCTTAATCCTGATTTAGTGCATCTGTATGGTTATCTGTGTATGTTATGCAATTTATTGATCTTCTATGGTTGATAATTTTGATTCATGCAATTAGTAAACCTTTTCCCTAATTCTTTGGCAGCCCTCATGTACTGGATGAAGCTGAAAGATCGCTGCATGATGCTTTGTGTGTGCTGTCTCAGACAGTGAATGACAGCAGGGTACTACATGGCGGTGGCTGGCCTGAAATGGTGATGGCAAAGGCAGTTGATGAGCTGGCTAAGAAGACTCCCGGGAAAAGATCTCATGCAATTGAAGCTTTCTCCCGTGCGCTTTTGGCCATTCCAACAACTATTGCGGAGAATGCTGGTTTGGACAGTGCTGAACTTATTGCTCAACTCCGTGCTGAACACCACACAGATGGATGTACTGCAGGGATTGATGTCATCTCCGGATCTGTGAGTATCATGTCATATTCAAAGGATTTTACTGCCCTGTTTGCCTTGGTCTCGTTTAGTTTTGAGTCTTTGTACGATTGCAGGTTGGAGACATGGCAGAGCTGGGGATATCTGAAGCATTCAAAGTAAAACAGGCAGTGCTGCTCTCTGCAACCGAGGCTGCTGAGATGATTCTACGAGTAGATGAAATAATCACCTGTGCACCACGGAGGAGGGAAGATAGAATGTGAAAACAACCAGAGTTGCCCACGTTGCTGATCTTGGCATTTTATTTATTTATTTATTTTTTAAGTTGAGAACGCTTTTCCAACTTCAACAGTGTGGGCAAGTAACAAATTTTGAGTTTTCCACTGAAAGGATCAGTATTGGCTCTTGGACGCAATCCGCATTTAGGGACGATGGCATTCATCCCCCGCTTCACATTCTAACATATATTCTCAGTGGCAAAGCAATTGTATTTTTTTTTTCTTTTTTTTGAAAAAGTGATTGTATTTTACTTTTATTTACATATATTTAGGTGTTTGCCAGTAAGACTAGAAGCAATGACGGTAAATTATTATGGGAATAAGGGTCAAATTAGCTATTGAACTACACCCAAAAATGCAATTAGGTCATCCAACTTAAAAAACATGCAATTAACCCCTGAACAAGCCAAAATCTTGCAATTAGGTCAAAAGTGATTGGTTATTCAGGTTACCTGCTGATGTGGCGGTTAACATTTAAAAAATTATTTTCTTTTATTAATTTTAAATATTATTTAAAAAAAAAAAAAAAAAAACACGCTTCACCCATCCCCTGTCATCGCTCATAGGAGACAAAGTGCATACGCACTTCATCTCCGATCGGCGACGTCTGCACATGGTCTCCGGCCAAAGCCTTTAATTTGTGGACTTTGTCTTCCTATGGCTTTCAATTGTGTGGGGTTGATGAGTCTCAGCTTGTTGAGTAGCCTGTTCATATTCTCTGTCGCTTGCAACATCACATTTCCAAATTCTGAGCAGCCTGTTCATATTCTCTGGAAAATGAATAAAAGTTTTAATCAATCTGAATTAGCGCGATCTACCAATCGAATTAATAAATCTAATTTTAATGTGATTAAAACATGTTTTGTGGAAGAGTGTTGCCCCAAAGTGCAGGTGTAAAATCACGATCTTTATGTGTCCAGAGACCACCGTGCTGTCATCTTCGTGTCCAGAGACCACCGTGCTGTCATCTTCCAGCTAAAGGGAATAGCTTGAACTTCTTGCCACCAACGGAAACGACTACTTGTTAGGCATAAGACTTTTCAACCCCAGTTGTGGACTCTGCGGTGGAGAGACGCCTTAGAAGTTGAGAACCCCATTTAGTATTCGAATTCTTTTCAGGAACACATAAGAAGATTTTGAGCCAATCATCCCCTGCAAATTCTTCAAAACTAGATGACCCAGTATCATTCCTCACAACACAATACACATTCTTTCAAATATTGGTTTTGTTTTTTCTTCTTTAATTTCATCATGATGAATGGAGAGGAGCTGAGGAGATGTTTCGACAATAACCATGTGCAGACGAAGTTTGCCGGCGGGTGATGAAGTGCGCCTACACTTTGTCTCTGGGCGGCGGGATGGGAGCGGTTGGGTGGTTTTTTTTTGTTTTTTTTTTTCAAATTTTATAATATTTAAAATTAATAAAAGAAAATAATTTATTAAATGTTAACTGCCACGTCAGCGGTTAACCTGAATAACCAGTCACTTTTGACCTAATTGCAAGATTTTGGCTTGTTCAGGGGTTAATTGCATGTTTTTTTAGTTGGATGACCTAATTGCATTTTTTGGTGTAGTCCAGTGACTAATTTGATTCCATTATTATGTGAATCATGATCCATATAATACTGTGTGAATCGTAAAAATACATTTTTAATATACTAAAATTATGACATGCTGACCTCCAAATGTTGGAATATGATTAATAGAGAAGAGAACGGCAGAAGTGAAACGCATTCAAGAGGTTTTGTGATCAATTAGATCAACATTTCATTACTCTATATTAGCCATTAATTGCGGTGCAGAAAGCTAAATGCTAACTGCAATACTTCCTATTTACAAATTCATGAAGATACACATCTGCCCATGACACAAAAAGATGTCCCTATGAACACCCATAAGATAGCACACAACACTCCAAGTAAAGAAAAACAAAGGATTCCTCTCCTAGATTTGCTTGCACTCCTTGAAGTTGCACCTGCAGCAACATTCATGTTTATGGCTTTTAATCTTAATCGTCTAAAGCTAGACATTCGCTCAAAGGCCTTATTAACCAAAGCACTTTCTGCAGCTGAAGCAGGAGTGGTTGGTATAGATTCCACTAAGGCCCATAGAGAAGAAGATAAGCTTGAGTTTGTAGCATCATCCTGTCTGGCGGTCTGGATTGGGTTTGCTCCGGCAGGATGATTCATGAAATTATTATCATAACCCACACCTATACATACCAAAACTGATCAAAATAAGACCCTAAACAACAAGAGAAAAAAAATCATAACACCAACACATTAGCAGAAGAGCTCTTCAACTTGGCTCAAACTCTCCCATTTCCACTTGGGCAAAAGAGTTCTTGCCATCTGAAGATGACATGGTCACATGCCATCCATCTGTCCAAGAGCTCCTTAAAGTCAGTCAACATAAATACAGTTTGCACTAAATTTATAAAGCATAATATAATGTTATATCATCAGTATGGTGACAGCCAGGAAAAAGTGCAAATATTGTTGCTTGCAACAATTTCAGTACCTGAAGGGATGCCCCCCTGATTTATGTCATCAGGGATAAAGATGTCAGAACTCTGGTCATGCATCCACAGTTGATCGCTCACTTCATTGCTCTCATTGAAATACAACTGCTGGCCGTTCACAATTTCAGGATAATCACTGAAGTATGTGGAGGCCTGGTTTACAGTGCCATTGAGAACATTGTTCACATATGATTCAGCAGCCTGGCCCCCTTCACTTGTCCCCACGTCATGAAAAAACATTGCTGCATCTTGATACAGGTCAAATTCACTCAACCCATCAAAATCATTAAGCAGTTGAGTGTCCGATTTCTCCACTGGCATATTAAATTTATGGATATCGGGTTCTGTACTAAGAAGATCATCCATCTCCAGAAAGTCTTCAAGGAAATCCTCTTCCACAGCTTGAGTTTGCTCATTACAGACAGCAGAAGATGTGACCTCAGATGCTTCATGCAACAGCGGCTGCGATGTGCCAGATTCTGTCACTTCAAAGCTTGCCTGCATATAGTATTGTTGCAAGGCAGTTTGCTCGGTCACATTAAGCTCCCTTGAGGATAGATCCAGCAAAGTACTTTCACTATCCTCCTCACCTATAAGGTGCTCCATGTCATAACTGTAATCAATAGAGAGTGGTTGCATAAGTGGTGGAGGCTCATTTCCAATATGGTTCAGGAATCCCTCAAGATCATCTTTTGGGTACTGGAATGGAACATTAGGTTTTGGGTTTTCAGTTGGTTGAATATCATTCACTGGATTTGTAGATTTCTTCTGGTCAACAGAGCAGTTGGGGTCCAAATATTCATCATCATCCCATTCCTCTTCTTTAAAAGGTGCTCCATATTGCTCCCCATTCTTGGGGCCAGCCCCACTCTTCTTAAAGACCTTGTAAAGTGCATAGTAGTCCCGTGCACAATCACATCTTCTGAATTCCTCTTCATCCAGTGTGTACTCATGCATCACCCAATCTGTTCGTACCCCAGTTGGCGCCCGACCTTTATAAAAGACCAGGGTCTTCTTAACACCTACAGCACGAGAGTTGCATGTAATGCTACGATCCTTTCCAGTAGCTTTCCAATAGCCATGCTTGGTTGCTCTATTAGACCTGGCTCCATTTGGATACTTGCGATCCCTGGGGCTAAAGAAGAACCATTGCCTGTCGCCAGTTTTCAACTTTGACAACTCTGCATTTTGGAAATTTCAGAAATTAGTTAACTAAGTGGGCAAAAAAAAGAAAAAACATAATTGATCAACTTGAATCATGAAATATAGGCCATGAATTGTTATTAATGAAAATATTTGAAACAAGATTGCTAAACTATATGATATGGGAGGGTGGTTTCTCCCAAAAATGATGAAGAACATACAAATTCCAATATAATTACCCACTGTATGTACATTAGTATAAATTTTTTAGAGTGGTAACTAGTTTCTGACTTTTTCAAATTAGACAATTATACTCAAATGTGTTCTAAATAAATTAACATGCATAAAAATAACTAGCTATTCCATCTGTCCCAAAAAAAAAAAAGTTTCTTCTAGGCCTCAATTAATTAAGATCTCCATCTCTAATTTCTTCCTCACTTGCAATTCCAAAAAGATATTTATTTATAGGTCAGGGATAAAAGGATAAACACCAAATGCAAATTTAGCATTACAGCCAAATCAAGTTCTGTAAAATTCACGTGAGTCAACTAGACAACGCTTTAAACACACCTAGTCAGTCAACCAAATTAACTCCAGAAAAAGGAAACCATGATGGCACATCTAAAGATGCAGATCAGCTCTATATACCATAGTTGACTTTCAATTGTTTACAGTTTCATTCAAGCCATATATAAATCAACTACGGTAATAGCCAAATCCACCGAAATGAAATCAACAAATCGATCATGAAAACATTAGACCACAAAAGAATCCAGACATATAGCAAGCAAAGCTGCAAATAACAGACAAAGCAAACCTTACTTCACAAAACAAAACAATAAAACGCTTCATCAAACACCAATATACCATCCAAACAGAAAATCACCAAGCTATCTCAAAAAAGTCAAAATCAACACACTAGTCCAAGCGAAACGCACATGATAAAACCAATCAACAGCCATACAATAGATAGACAGAGAATCAGAGAAAGAGCAATACCAGGCAAGTCCTCGGGGTCCCACTTGTATACATCCGTCTCGCAGATGGCGTCAAGCAGCAGCTTCTTGTGGCAGATCTTCCTCTTCAAGTAATACAACACCAGCTCCTCATCCGTAGGATGAAACCTAAACCCCGGCGGGAACCTCTGGTCGGAAAGGGAAGCCGATGATGACGAGTTTGATGTAATCTTCACCTCCATCACCATATTTTCCAATCCACAAAATTTTGTGCTCAAAATAAACGAGAAATAATCAACAAATACTTTTAATAAATAAATAAATAAAAAGTAAGATAATCAGGTAAAAATATTAAAAGCTAGAAAGTGATCGGAAACCCTAGAGGTTGAGAAGTGAAACGAGGATGAATTGGGAGAGAAGAAATGATCGTCGGGTTGATGATAACCCGAACGCGGGAGGCTGTGGACTAATAAGTGACTAACAGCAGTCGCCGTGGTTTAGTAGTCAAAATATTGTAGAGAGACTAAAGGGGTAAAATGTAATTTGACTTTGCCGAGAAGGTTCGTGGAACCTGGCTATGGACCCTACGCCCTCGGAGGCTGTAAGAACAAATTTTATTTGCAAAATGATAATGACAAAAACTTGTGTGAGACCGTCTCACCGTGAGACGGTCGGATCGGATCGGGTCAAGACACAAATGTACTACTTATGTGCACAAATGTCATACTTATATGTTCAAATTTAATACTAATCAGGAATAAAATTTTTGTTACTTATAACGGTAAATGTAATACTTTTAAGAGAAAATACAATATTTTTACATTTCGATTTAAAAGTATTACATTTTTTCTCAAAAGTGCTATATTTGCCCTTATAAGTAAGGGCCACTTGTCAACATGAAAAATGTATTACTTTTTCTCTTATAAGTAACAAAAATTGTATTATTAATTATTATATTTGAGCATATAAATATGACATTTGCACATATAAGTATGACATTTGCATGTCGCTTCCATCCGACCCGACTCGTCTCACGAATAAGGATCCGTGAGACGGTCTCACACAAGTGTGTATATATGTATAAATTTTATTAGGTATAGACACGTGAATAATTAAAAATAATGACTCACTAGTCACTATTTATTCTTAAATTATTACGTGGACTCGGGTTTATCTTGCAATGTGAATTTGAATTCTGAATGTTCACAATTTACTTTTTAAAAATTTACTATTTGTATACTATGAACACATAATGTTAACATACGTCATTTGTGTTTTGACTTAAAAACACAATTTATATTATAAAAATTCATAACACTAAAAATACGCAGTTCAAGATTAGAGTCCATCTTGCAAGGGGACCCAGTCCATGGTATAACAACTCCTATTTGTTAATCATAATCAATAAGAACATGCTATTTTTATAAAGAGTAATTGAAAAGAAAGTGAGGTAGAAAGTGAGAATAAATGTAATATTATTTTTTTGTTAGTTTTAATTTTGTTCAAAGTATTTTTTTATGATAAGAAAAATTTGTTATCATTGTTTGATAGTGTATAATATGGAATAAATTATGTTCTTGTCTAATAACTTATACATTAAGCATGAGAGATAAATTAAATCACATTTAAAATACATAGTATAATGAATTCAACCAAAAATGTATTGATAAGTATTTTTTTTAAACATGAGTATCAGTATTTTTTTACCAAATACAACTACAAATGGTATGCTTAATTGCCCTGATTGTATATAGAATTATCTTGATATTAGATTTAAAAAATCAATATCAATTGATATTGTATAATTTTTTTAAAAATGTAAAGTCAAAGGCTGAATAAGAGAATATCAGTGTTTTTTCTTTACATATTGTAAGGTGTAAGGTACAATTATGATAAGTTTTGGTGAGGGTATGGAGTTTGGACTAAGTTGGCATTTTAATATATCTTATTGGTTAGTCAATATGGGCTAGGGCGAGAAAATTCCAAAGAGAGAGAAGAATCAAGGATGGATTAGTCAGCGAACAGGTTATTTATTTAATTTTTTCTTTAAATAACAGGTATTTTATTTTAATCATTAATTAATTTAGTAGGAGTGATGCTTTATTGCTTCACCATTTTCTTAAAGTATAATACTATAATTAAAACACTTGTATGAAATTGTCTCATGATTTTTCATCCGTGAAACGGATTAGTTCGAGTAAATCTGTAAATGTAATACTTTTATATTTTGATGTAAAACTATTTTTTTTAATTAAAATTATTATATTTTTCCTTATAAGTAATGTTGGACTTTATAAAGAAAAATGTAATACTTTTGATGAAAGTATTACATTTTCTCATATAAGTAATAAATATTTTATTCCTAATTTAGTGTTACATTTGATAGTATAATTATTACATTTGGAAAATAAATTGGTAATATTTTTCCCGCCCTACAACTTTATACATTACAGGAAAAGTGTCACTGTGTATATTTGAAAAGGGTGTATAAAGTATGCTCTTTTTCATATCCCAAGAGTGATTGGTTACATTAGATTAAAGTATATTAATTATGACAGTTTTAAAATACCGGCTTTGCATTTTTCATAGATATTCAGTATCCACATTCATAAAAACTAATAGAGGATTATACTTAAATACACGTCAATTAATGAATCGGCATAATCGTTTCCGAGAAAGAGATTTGCGTTCTTATAAATACATGTGTTGGCTTCAAACACACCTCCCGTATACGATCATAGTCATAGTTCGAAATTACATCTCAGCGCAAAATGTATCCACTCTACATTCTTTCTCGTGAAATTTCACCTTTAAATACTAGGAGTACAATGAAGGTTCGAGTTGTTCATACATATGAGGTTCCTGAAAGAAGAGGGAGTGCCAGAGTAAAAATAAAAAATCTTGATGCATGCCAATCTCTAAAAATAACCAATAAAATTAGAAAAAAATTATACAATTTCAGAGGGACCAATATCATATACAAATATACAATCAAATGGATTGAAGAAAACACTTTTAAGTGATCTATTCCATTTCCCCTCCTTCCCAACCTAAAATAAAATAAACAAAAAATAATAATAACTTATAAAGAAAGATAAGAAATCACACTATTTACCTACCCTTTTTCCCAACCAAAAACAAAATAAACACAAAAAAATAATAACTTAAAGGAATATAAGAATCCACAACATTTACCTACTTATTACTCCAATCCTTCTCAACCTTTGCTTATTCCAGACAATACTTGATGTGAATATCCTCGAGCAAAGATACTATGTTCTAGTCAGTACAATGTTAGAAAAATGACATTGAAATCTCTAATAACCTAGTGGAGTAATCTATTTATACCAGAAAAATTGAGAGCAACATGTTGAAAAGCACTGGCAGAGCCGATGTGGTGCTTGGTTGGGTGCGCAGGTTAGTCCCATTTCGTTGTGGTTACTAATGTGATGGTGGTTAAATAATGGCGGACATAACTTCTTACACGTACTAATAGTGCTCAACTGCATTAGTATACATCGACTTTTGTCTTTATTAGCACTCCGTTCAGTTAATGGCGGACGGAAAAAGCTAAGCTCTGATACTATATTGATATTAATTTTTTGGTATCAAAACAAATTTACTTATATAATATCTCTTTTGTTGAATTGAGGCTATAACGTTTTACCTACCCTTGTTTTATACTTTATTTTTTTTAAATAAAGTTTTTTTTTTGTTGTTTTTCTTTTAAAAATAAACATAGAAAAAAAAAAAGCTAAGCTCTGATACCATATTGCTATTAATTTTTTGGTATCAGGGCAAATTTACTTATATAATATCTCTTTTGTTGAGTTGGGGCTAGACCGTTTTACCTACTATTGTTTTAACCACCGGGGGACACATAGCCAATAAGCACAAGCAATGGCTCCCTCACCCAACACCCTTAACATCCAGGTCAACCCCCCTTGTACAGAACTTTGCATTTTGACCGAAGGGAGCCTTTATGACCTGCTATGCTAAGCAATGGCATCACAATACTCACACCACCCTCCCTTTCTTTATCTTCCTTCCTTTTAATCATCTTTATTCACTTCTTTTTCTCTCTTTTTTTTTTCCTTTATTCATCCTTCCTTTCTTTCCATTATCTACCAACAACATTCACTCATTTTTTCCAATCCACAAATCCAATCCTCCAAACACTCCCATCTCAGTGTGTGCGCTATGCAAGATTCATATTCAGCATAATTAAATAGGCAAAGGGGAAGACCATCAGCTTATGATATAAGAACCTACCCGAATGCAAGTCACCCCAGCCCTCTTTCACCCTTATCTGCTACATCTACCATCACAGTACAAACAAGATTCATTCTCAAAATAAATGCCCAACCTCATGAAAATCAGCCAAGAGCTGTCCAATCCCCTGCTTTCAGACTGCACTGCCCAGGCCCAAAACCTGCACACCTCATTATCCAGACCAGCTCCTCTCACATCTGTTAAACTCACAGCATTTCTCTACCTCATATAGCCTTCAGCAGCCTGCAAAAATTATCTACATCCCATGAGCTTGCCATTTAGACAAGCCCACCAGACTCCAATGTTCCTACCTGCAAAAAAACAAAATTGTTAGCTATAAACCTCCTCTCTTTCCTTCTTTTTTCCAGACACATGTTTGAAAACTAAAAATTAATAATAATAACCTGTACTGTCTGCTTAAACCTTTACTGTCACCAGAGTCAAAAATATCTTGCTCCCGATCTCCAAAAATCACCAGTAAATCATGATGAGAAACAGTGTATAGAAAAATCTCTTGGGCCAATTGATCAATCATTTTACCAGTCAGAAGGTGGGCAATTTCTTTCTTTACATTCTACCTCCTACTTAGCCTTCAGTTCAACCATATCAATTATACAAAGCATAACATCATATACAAATATACAATCAACTGTATTAAAGAAAACACCTCTTTTAAGTGACCTATTCCACTGTCCCATCTTCCCAGCCCAAAACCAAAAAAATAAATAATAAGTAATAAAGGAAGATAAGAAACCACAACATACCTCGAGCAAAGGATACAATCCACGATCAGCAGCCATATCAACCAAAGTCCTTTGCTTGATCTCCCACACAGACCTGACATGAGTACATTATACTCTGTATTAGCCAATGAATGGAGGGAATAATTTGAAATAAACTGGATGCGAAAATTACTGGTAGATTAATTTAAACTAGTCAGGAATTTCAGGGATTTTCTGCACAGATTCATCTTCTTCAGTTAGGTCATGAAGAAGATGTTTGTTTACCACAACAAATTCACCACTGTCAAAATACAACAGCACTTAGAATTGGATAGGTAGCCAAAAAAAATATGAACTAACAGAATCTGGTATGCAAAGAAACCTTAGAAAGTGTACCCTTTAGGAGCCTTTCCTTCACAGATACTTGTTTTTTCTTGCTTCTAGCTTTCTTCACAACATTTCCATCTTCATCGCATTCAAAGCTAACCATTCTACTTGCTGTTGGTGGTGTTTTCCAAAGCCAGCAACCTTTTTCCTCCTGCATAACATAAGCAGGGGACATCTTAAATTGGGAAAGAGAAAACAATCACAACTAGGACATGCATACGATTTGTTAAGAGATGCTCAGACAAGAACAGAGATCTCATGTGTTCTCTTGTTGGCTGATTTTGGGTAAGGAAGAATTAGTATTTGAACAAGAGGTGTGGATACCAGGCAAAATTCAGATAGCACAGGTTAAGGTGTGCTAAACTTATTGCCACTCCTAAATTTTGCATACAGATTATAATTCCCACTCCAATATTCAAATCAAATCCCCCCTCTCAAGGTTTACAATCAAACTAGAAGTTCAGTACAACATAAAATCAATTTTGGAGAAAGTAAACATTGATGGTATAACATACCTTGTCCACAGAGCAGGTTCATTATCACATCGTACAAAAATATACCAACAAACTTTGAATCCCTACATAGTAAAAAACAGACATTATGACAGTACATGACATACCCCACCCTCCAAAAAGACTAAAGACACAATTCATCAAAGTCATCTACCTGAATTCCAACTTTGCGCGAACATTTTTCTATCCTGTAAATCCCATCATAGCCTCTACAGCACCATCTGCGCCCAGAAGGTGACCGATCATTAGATTTTGTAGAGTTTATCCGTAACTGCAAAATGTGAAAATAGAAAGTTGATGATATTTGAACAAATAATGTTTACTTGAGGGAGAAGAACTTGTACTTGCTAGCTTATGTCTTTGACACTACACAGTTAGTTGCAAAGAAGAAAAGAGAAAAGAGTTTCGAACTAAAATCCATTTAGGGTTCTGGCCAAGAAAACAGAGGAGATCTTGGAACTCCGTGAGATCGCCCGCCTGAGTGGATGTGGCATGTGCATTTATATAGTTTTTTTTTTTTTTGAAAACATGCATTTATATAGTTAATGCCGAATAGAAATTCGAAAACAATTTCAGGATATTTAATGCAAACAACCGTTGGAAGAAATTCGAAGAAATTCGAAAAAATTTTCAGGATATTTTGTTATGGGTTATATTTTATGAATCAACTTACAAAGTCTCAAATTTTACCTAAAAAGTCAATTAGGTACCTAAATTTTTTAAAGTTGCAATTAAATATATTAACATTTTATTTTGGATCAATAAAACCCAAAAACAAATAAATGACATATGATAGTAGGTCACCTGGAATCCAATATTTTTTCTGATAAATCATATTTTTTCTTGTAAATGACATATGATAGTAGAATAATATATTTTATGAGTTAGAATCATGCATAATATACTTTATATGTTTGTATAATTAAATTTATGAGGTAAGATAATCTATTTTATGAGTTAAAAAAATACATTTTGTGTGTTAGAATAATGTATTTTATGAGTTAAAATAATGTATTTTTAAATTATGACCCACATAATTGTATGGACCACGATCCACACAATAATGATTGAGCGTAATATATGTCCATTTTTAATATTTATATATACATTTTTAGTGTATTACTAGTTTATTTTTAGTAGATCTGTTTTATTTTGATACTAGTTCATTTTAGTGCATGTTAAAATGATCATGTAATACATCAAAAACAAAATTTATAGTATATTAAAAATAAATTTGTATAAAAAATTCATCTTACTACATGATCCATTGAAACGCAAATGTCTACGTGCAGATTGATTAAGGACTCTTTTCTAATACCTAGTATACATTTATACGCAGGATTTGTGGGGGTTTTCCAATCAATACTGGGTGTGTATCCATTTTTCCTTCTAGTTGCCATTGATTTCACCAAGCTGCCAAAGCATAACAGAATTTTCCAATTTATAAATTCAGGAAGGAACATCCCCCATATGTCAATGACGAAGTTCCTAGCAATACCCATAACATAGCAGCACACAACACTCCTAGTACGAATACACATAAAAAGCCACTCATTGATTTGCCTGAATTTCTCGAAGTATTATCTGATGCATTATTCATGTTTCTGGCAATTACTCTTGATGCATTATTCATGTTTCTGGCAATTACCCTTGATCTTCTAGACGTTTGCTCAAATGCCAAATCAGCAGGAGGACTTTCGGCAGCTGAAGCAGGAGTGGCTGGTATTGATTCCAGACTGCCCCATAGAGCAGAAGAGAACCTCGAGTTTGTGGCACCATCCTCTCTGGTGATTTGATTTGAATTTGTCCCCTTAGGATGATCATTCAAGGAATGACTATCATAAACTACACCTATAAATGCCAAAACTCAGTGGAATTAGACAAATATCGTAACACCAACACATTAGCAGAAGAGCTCTTAAAGTTGGCTCAAACTCCCCCATTTCCACTTGGGCAAAAGAGTTCTCGCCATTTGGAAGATGACATGGTTGTGCCATACCATCCATCTGTCCAACAGCTCAAAGTCAGCAAACATATATAGAGTTGCAATAAATCTTTAAAGCATTATATCATTGGTACTGTGATACAAAGGAAGAGTGAAATTATTGATGTTGAAAACAATTTCAGTACCTAAAGTTGCTGGATGGAAGACCTCATGATTTGCTTCAGCTGGGGTCGCGATGTTGCACCTTTGATCAGGAGACCACAGTCGGTTGCTGCCTTCATTGTCCTCGTTCAAATACAACTGCTGGCTGTTCATGGTTTCATGATTATCACTGAAATACAACTGCTGGCTGTTCATGGTTTCATGATTATCACTGAAATAAGACTGCTGGCTGTTCATGGTTTCATGATTATCACTGAAATAAGTAGAGACAGGGTTTACCATGCCATTTTCAGCACTGTTTACATATGGTTGATTGGGATGTCTTGCCTCTCTTGTTCCCATATCATATCCGTATTGCTGAATTTCCATAATTTCCCCTGGCTTATTAAAGTTATTAATGCTGGGTTCTGCACCAGCAAGGTCATCCACCTCCAGAAAATCTTCCAGGTAATCCTCCTCCAACATTTGAGGATTCAACCCATTATAGACTGGAGCAGATCTGAACTCAGGAGCCTCTGGTAATTGTGGTTGCGAAGTGCTACACTGTGTCACATCAAAGTTTGCTTGCACATTGTTCCACCTTTGATCAGGAGACCACAGTTGATTGCTGCCTTCATTGTCCTCGTTCAAAAACAACTGCTGGCTGTTCATGGTTTCATGATTATCACTGAAATACAACTGCTGGCTGTTCATGGTTTCATGATTATCACTGAAATAAGACTGCTGGCTGTTCATGGTTTCATGATTATCACTGAAATAAGTAGAGACAGGGTTTACCATGCCATTTTCAGCACTGTTTACATATGGTTGATTGGGATGTCTTGCCTCTCTTGTTCCCATATCATATCCGTATTGCTGAATTTCCATAATTTCCCCTGGCTTATTAAAGTTATTAATGCTGGGTTCTGCACCAGCAAGGTCATCCACCTCCAGAAAATCTTCCAGGTAATCCTCCTCCAACATTTGAGGATTCAACCCATTATAGACTGGAGCAGATCTGAACTCAGGAGCCTCTGGTAATTGTGGTTGCGAAGTGCTACACTGTGTCACATCAAAGTTTGCTTGCACATTGTTCCACCTTTGATCAGGAGACCACAGTTGATTGCTGCCTTCATTGTCCTCGTTCAAAAACAACTGCTGGCTGTTCATGGTTTCATGATTATCACTGAAATACAACTGCTGGCTGTTCATGGTTTCATGATTATCACTGAAATAAGACTGCTGGCTGTTCATGGTTTCATGATTATCACTGAAATAAGTAGAGACAGGGTTTACCATGCCATTTTCAGCACTGTTTACATATGGTTGATTGGGGTGTCTTGCCTCTCTTGTTCCCATATCATATCCGTATTGCTGAATTTCCATAAATTTCCCTGGCTTATTAAAGTTATTAATGCTGGGTTCTGCACCACCAAGGTCATCCACCTCCAGAAAAGCTTCCAGGTAATCCTCCTCCAACATTTGAGGATTCAACCCATTATACACTGGAGCAGATCTGAACTCAGGAGCCTCTGGCAATTGTGGCTGCGAAGTGCTACACTGTGTCGCATCAAAGTTTGCTTGCACATTGTGTGGTATGGTAGGATGGAGTTCTTCAATATTAAATAAAGGGATTCCGAAATCATTAGGTATTGGACTTTCAACATTACCAACATCATTGACCTGATTTGTATATTTTTCTTGCTCAACAAGGGGGTTAACAGTCAAGCAGTCATCATCAGGCCAATCCTCCTCCCTAAAAGGTGCACCATATTGCTCCCCGTTCTTGGGGCCTATCCCACTCTTCTTAAAGATTCTACATAGTGCATAGTAGTCTTGTGCAGGACACCTTTTTAGCTCCTCTTCATCCATTGTATACTCATACATCACCCAATCAGTACGATCAGGTTTAGTAGTAGGTGTCCGACCTTTAGGTGTCCGACCTTTATGAAAGACCAGGGTCTTCTTAACACCAACATTACGAGAATTGGACGTAATTATGCGATCCCTTCCCGTTACTTTCCAAAACCCCTGCTTAGTTGCTCTGTTTGACCTGGCTCCATTCGGATACCTCCGATCTCTGGGGCTAAAGAAGAACCACTGCCTATCACCAGTCTTCAACTTTGACAACTCTGCAATTTAAAGTTGAGAAAACAGTCAATAAAGTGCATACAACTAAAGTTGCAAAATAATGGTTGTCAATTGCTATTCACGAGAACTTAAGAAGATTTAAAAGGAGATAGCCATCAACTTAACAAAGATTTGAGCAAGTTTTACCCTGAAATACACTGCAACAATTTTGTTAACTCCATTAGATCAATCAAAGTGTATAGATACATGTAACCACATATATTGGTATTATAGCTTGTTTCTTACTCTAGCTTTCATACACTAGATCAGAGTTGAAATTTAATAGTTCCATATCTCACTGTATTTCAAATGAATCAAAATATTACAAACAGACCAAACCTTTCTATATCATGGAGACATAATGACCCATGAAAATCATCAGATCAACTCAATATAGCATCATTAACTTCATCATGTACAGTTAGAAATCATAAACATGACATTTGAGCAGAGAACTTCATCCATCAGTCCATCACTAGTATCAGAAAACATCAAACAAACGAAGAAAAGAAAAAAAAAAATCTAGACAAATATCAAGCAATGACAGTGAAAATAACGACCAAATATTCATATGTAACAGCAGAAATTAGAAAACCACAAAAACATCTATCAATCATCCATAAAGAAGATATCATCATAACTAAAGCGAAAATACACGGAATCATGAAAAACGCACAGTCAACGGCCTTATAACAACAATTGATAGATAGGCAATGAGAAAAAAGCTATACCAGGAAGTTCTTCTGGCTCCCGCTTGTATACGTCAGTCTCGCCTATGACGTCGAGCATGATTGGCCGGCGGCAGATCTTTCTCTTCAAGTAGTATACGGCCAGTTCCTCGTCCGTAGGTTGGAACCTGAACCCCGGCGGAAACCGCTGGCCGCAGAGGCAAGAGCATGATGAAGGCTCTGATGTAAGCTCCATCTCTTTCGAGAATTTCTCCAACTCACAAAAAAATTTTCTCAAATGTATTATACAATTGATCAATAAAGTATAATTACAAATAAATACGGAGTATAACTTTATCAAAGAAATTGTAAGCACAAATTTGGACAGTAATTCAAAACCCTAGATGTTAACAAGTGAAAATGGATTGAAAAGGTCGATCATCAAGGAGATGATGACCCAGTCAGCATAGAGCGGCTGGGAGTGGACTGAAAAGAGTTGAAGTCGGGGAGACACAAATAAATACGGAGATTTTTATTTTTTTTTCAAAAAAAAAAAAAAAAAAAA
>NC_044916.1:34524610-34532155 GCF_003576645.1 Ipomoea triloba | reverse complement strand
TTTTTTTTTCAAAAAAAAAAAAAAAAAAAAGAATTTTAGGTGGGAAGGTGTAAAAAGGCATTTTGAGTAAGGTTTTCCTGTTTTATTAGTTTCCAGGAATCTTACAAAAGTGAAAACTGTATTTGGACCTCGGAGAGTTGTTGTATTAATACTTCTACCCCATTTTCATTTAATAATTATCTCAAGTCCCTCACAAGTTACAACTTACAACTGAATTTGGTAGTGACTACAAATGAATATTTAGTCTTAATAGTTGTCAAGCACCTTATGCTCAGATGTCAGAGTAGTGGCATTACAGTTGCAAGCGTCGGAAAGAAATATTGAGTTTGAAGAGAAAGAATTTTACATTTAAAATAACTAAATATCACTTGTCTCGTCATATTAACCTGAAAATCATCAAAATAGAAGAAAAACCTAGAAAATGCTACATGGAAAAAAAAAATGTGGGAAGTTAATGTGTCATATTAAACATTATTTTAGTCCAAGGTGTGAATTTAACCCTTCTGCCCTCATAATAGATATTGTAATATTTATATGTAAAATTATGATACGGAGTACTATTTAGGGCAAAATAATTATTATTAATGAAAAATATTGTAATACTTATAATCAAAATTGTGATACTTATAAAGTGTAGTTATAATATAAATGTTGTAATACATGTATGTGAAATGTTACTTATAAAAGAAAATTTAATATTTATTTTAAAAAATTTAATACAAATTTGAATTAAAAATAATATTGTAATATTTATATATATATGTGTATGATAAAATAAACTAATTGTTCATAAATATTGTAATATTTATGCACCCTATTGTCTACAACCCTATCCATGTTTCTTTCCCTTATTATAAGTTTGGTTAGTTGTTTTTATACCACTATAATAGAGGTTATGACAAGGAATAACAACAGTTTAATCGATTTGTACTTCTCTGTACTTTATTCCCCTATTCTGAATCTTCTTCTGCAAAATCTTCTCTTCCTTAGTTTAGTTTAATTTATTGTATGTCATTCGAGTGGATTAAGTAAATAAGTATTTATTGGCAAAAAATTTATATTAATTAACCGCCTACATCACAGACTAAAAGTTATTAGTATGTTTGAGTTTGGAATTGAAAATGGGGAAAGAAATGCAGGCATACGATGATGATCACGAAACTACACAATAAGCAATTAGAAGCCATTTTCCATAGGTTGTTGTTGTCCGGCCCTATTAACTGTAAACGTTGAGTCCAACCATCCTTCCATCTTCGCCCGTTCCACGTAATGTTTGTACTTTGTTCTTGCATCCGGCACGTCCAAAACTAGGTCATCCATCGACTCTTCAACTCTCATGAATCCTTTGATCATCTGATTCATGGTGACCAGACCGGTGTTGAAGCAATCGCGCAGGAGATTCCATAGCCGCTCGTCGGTTTTCTTCTCTATGATGATCACCAGCGCCTTTTTGACGACTTCGTGGTGGAAGAACGGCATCCCTAGCTCCTTTATGCAGCGGCAGGCTTCTCGTGAGTCGCCGCCGCATTCGAATTCTTCTAGAAGTTTTCCGATTTTGTCTTTGACGTCGTCGATGCTCCAGCCGTTGGAGCAGCTGCCGCCGCCGCCCCAGCACCGGAGTATTCGCTCGCCGGAGAGGCGGGCGTTGAGGAGAGATTTGGCCATCTGGACGACTTTGTTGCCGATGGAGTTTACTTCGGAGAGTTGGGAGCCGATTTCTTCGAGATGTTGCGGGGCGAGGACTTCGTCCACCGCCGCCCTGGCTAGGAACATCGCGAGATCCTCCACCGCCGCCGGGATGTCGAGCGCCGTGTCGTCGGCGGATTCGATTAGCATTGTGAAACCGCTCACCACGTCCTCGGTTGGGAAACATAGGGAGGAGAGCAAGACGGAGGCCATTTCTTTCTCTCGTTTTTTCCTGTCCATGGCGAGGCTAATCAGTTTCTTGATGAAATTTGCGTTGAGCTCAGGGGAATAAGAAGGATTCTCTGATTCGAGACAGCTACTCACTTCTACAATATCGCCATTCAGAAAATACTCTTGGATTATCGACTGCGCTTTCGTCTTGAATCGCTTCACGTCGTCTTCAACCGCTTTTTGCTTTCCAGGCTGTACGGAAGATATCGGCTTCAGAGACGAAGCCGATAGCCACCCCTCCGACGCCGCTTTCGATATCAATGATTGAAGAATGAACTTCGCGTTTGGAATGTCCAGAGAGAGATCGTCAATTGAATCGATAATCCGACTGAAACCTTTCGAGATTTGGCTGGAATTGATCAATCCTTCTTCCGCCGCCGTCTTCAATAGATCTAGAAGCCGGCTCTCCGCCGGCTTCCTTTCCATGATCATAATCACAGCTCGTTTTATAATTTCATGGTGGAAGAAAGGGACATTCAAATCCTTGACGCATCTAAACGCTTCTTTCTTATCTCCGCTCACTACATACTCTTTCAACAAATTGTTAATCTTCCCCTTAACATCCTCAACCGTTCTGTTTCGGCTTCCGCCCCACCGCCGCTCAATCACTTCGGCGTGCAGCGGAGCCGACAAGTAGCTCTTCTTGGCCTTGTTGATGACCTCGAGTCCTTTAGAATTTTCCGGCAGAGAGGCGGTGACTTTCACCAGAAAAACCGGCGGGAGCATGTCGTCGACCACCGCTCGGGCTATGAACACTGCCAGAACGTCAACCGTATCCGGTATATCCACGACCAAATCGTCGGCGGATTCCAGAAGTTTAGTGAAGCCTTCGTAAACTTGATCTGGAGCGATGAGGTCAACGTAGAGTGATGAGAGTAAAAGCGCCGCCATTTCTTTCTCCTTGTCGTGCCTGTCCATAGCCATGGAAACGAGCTTCTTCACGAAATAGAAGTCGTAGCAAGGCATTCCCAGTTCTCTCAATTCGCTCGCGGTTGAGCTAATGTCATCGTTCTCAAAATACTCCTGCAAGATTACAGTAACCTTTTTCTTGTACTCATTGAATTGTTGAGCTGTTTTTCTCGTCGATTGCTCATTATCCTGAAGATCAGATCAAAATTGTCACATTAGGACAACTCCAATCAAGTTGATCAGATAGTTAATTCAGTAATTACAATATTACAAGTTAGCTGAAGCTGTCTCTAGGCTTTTTAGTTTGACAATATAGACTGGTTTTGATCTTTTGCTGGTTAGGGTTTATCAGGCATATGACTAGTTAACCAAACTGGACACATGATTTTCATAATTGTTTCAAGAAAATGAGTTTGAAATTGCAAAATGGCAGCTGAAAATACCTCATTGCTACTGTAATTTGGATCACTGGGTTCAATAGCACAGCCATTATCAGTATCAAGCAGCCCTCCCCAGGTACCTTTTCCTCCACAACCACCTACATATAATATGCACACACATCAGTGATGATAAGATTATATCAAAAAATTGAAAATTGCAAATTGATTCAATTCATGTGAAGCATAATATATATAAATAATAAACGTGTTGTGTTGTGTTATAACCTTTCTTTGGGCGGCCATCTCTTTGAACATGAGAATTTCTTTCATTCTTTAAATGTCTTCCTTGCTTGCCTTGATGATCTTTTGGAGACCAGCTGGGAGATTTCGGGGAGGTGCAGACGGCTAATGGGGAGACAGATGATGGATCTGAGCTTTCTGAAACAGATCGAAGCTGTTCTTGATGCTCATTCGACATATATCCATCCGTATATTCCATCGTTGTATCATTTAATTTACCAATGATATGAGGTTTTTTTTAGTAAGAACCAAACATCTTTATACAAAAATGGATGCATATATGCAGTGTTATGATTTTTTTTTTAGTGCAGCATGCAGTGATGAAGAATAAACTTGAATTCCTGGTGAAAAGTTGGAATTAGAGCATACATGCAATGCATGCAATCCAGATCTGCATCCAATGGACAAGAGACTGCTCCGGTGTAGCCTTTTGAAACGGGAATGTCTTGGAAAAGTGATGGTCAAACAATCGTGTAAGATCTCAAATATAGGATTTTTGTTTTTTTTTTTTTTGCATGGCAGTTTATGATTATTACAAGTGGAATGAATTTAATGGTTTCACTTTTTAAACATATATAAATCTTATATATTTAGTAAACTTTTAAAACAATTTGGGGAATACCAACATATTCATAGTGTCTTCTAGTCTGTCTGATATATGGTATACTTAATTGCACCAAGTAATACTCCATAACTAATAAGGTGATGTGAGAGAAATGTTGGTAGTAAATGATGCATTCAAATAGCATATATAATTGTATTTGGTACAAGATACACTTTGATTGAAAACTATCAAAATTCTGTACATTTAATCTTTTATGTTTATGGGATAAATCTTGTTCATTTGTAATAATACACAAACCAAACCAATGATGTATGTCACACTAGGAAGGCCATGTTCAACATGCTCGACCGAGACAGTATTGCAATAATCTTTCAAATACTATAATTATGTTCCACTCACTCAATTACCCATTTCAAGGTCATGTCAACCCAATAAAGAGTATTTAGTATACAACAATTTATACAGTGGACTAAAATTCACATTACATTATTAATTTTGGTCCAAAATCACATTTAGTTTATATATCGTTAACATATTATGGCTCTGTTTCGTAAATAATCAGCTTATCAACCAATTTTGGCATATTTGACCACCATTAGTTGTTTGGTTAATAAGCTTCTTGTAACTTCAAAATGCTAAAATTCAAAAGGCTACTCAAAGCAGCCTTTTCAGTTAGCTTTTTGAGAAAAGAAATTATACAAAAACACTTATCAGCTAACAGTTAATTTATCAAACAACTTTCTACAATCAACTAATGTTATCAACAAATCATACCTTCTAACCCAAACAGCCAACCCAATCAGCTAATTACAGTCATTTACCAAACATGACATATATGTCTTTAATTAACATATTGTAGTGTAGTTGCACGAAGTGACTTTCTCATATGGAACTCTCAATAGAGGCGCTATTGACTCATACTACATTATAACAGAGTCAACAGTACTAATTTTTTTTTAACATATTATATACTTGTATATAAACCAAAGATACCTATACATAGACTGAGTCTATAATATTTGTTAAATGTTATGCATTTACCTTATAACACGTTAAGTATTGATAGTACTAAAAAACAAATAAAACTAAATGATATTTTAAATGTCTGAATTTCATTCCTGGAAATGTTTCTTTAAAATAGCGATCTTTGTTTGATTGCAGAATTGAAGAAAGTGATCGGGCATGGGAGAAATTGAGGAGACTTCCAGGGCCGATAACGCCAACGAGTCTGCACCGCTGACACCAAGCCGGGTATCCAGCCCGCATAAGAAAAACCTGTCGGTACGCACCAAGGTGCCGGAGGTGGAGGTCCGCCTTTACCGGCGAGGGAATGGGCCGATCGACGTCTTCATATCGAGCCTGGGAGGGTGGGACCAGAACCAGCTGGAGGTTAATGGCATCCTCGACAAGTACGGCTTCAAATCCCTCTACGCCTTCAACCCCGATACGGGTCGGGGCAGACAAATCCGGTACGCTCGCAATGGACGATCGGTCTCCACGTACACCGACGGCTCCGTCGTTTATGTCGACGGAGAGCCTAAGGTACGCATGCCGATTCGCCTCTCTCTCTCTCTCTTGTATACATAATTACATATGTGAGCTGATATGTATTCGTAATGCATGCATAAATCATTATCTATTATGCGTGTTGCTGTTTCGATACATTGAAATGAAGTTTGATGTTTCTGTTGTAATTTCTATTTCGCTTGTTATACAATTGAACTCATGTTCAATGTTGTGCTTAGCATTATTGGTGAATTGATTTAATTCATTATGAATTTATACATATACCACATATGAACACAGTAGATCATTAATACATATGACATATATGGACACAGTAGATCATTAATACATATAACATATATGGACATAGTAGATCATTAAACATGAAGATTAAGTAAATTCTTTGAAGGAATGCAATGCACTGGGATAGGTTATGATAATGAATCAAGGAGGGATTTTTCATGCTATGAAACAGTATTCTTATGGCCTTAGAGTAATTATCTGCTATATTGTGATAAGATAATTCAGTTAGTGTGGAATTTTTCCATGCAACCCCAACTAGATTATCTCCTCAATTGAGTCTGCAAAGAACATAAATATTGTCTCAGAATCAATCTTTCCTGTTTGCTCTGCTTATGAGTTATGATATTGTTTCAGTTCAATTCTCATGGTTCTTGCCAATGTAATGCATTCGGCTACTCATCAGGCTGTATGTGTGGTCTGTGCAGACTTGATATCATCCCGCAAATGAATGGAACTTGCTCTTGATGTCCGGAAATTGCATGAACAAAATTCTGATTTAATATATTAGAAGTTGAAATCTATTGTTGCTTATATATGCTCAATCACAATTCACAACCTTTTGAATTCACCATATTAAGACCGAGCTACCAGAGTATGTGCTCTATGTATTCGCATTACCCTTTCTTAAGTAGAATTAAGGAAACCGAGAGCTGTGACACAGCCCCACATCAATTCTAAGTATTTATGTATCTTGACTTTTGCGGAACAAATTAGTCACAGATGTGAGAGGGTTGGAACTTCTTGAGCATAGTTATAAAACTTATAAAATCTCTTCGTCTGATCAAAACTTTTTCCAGTTCTACCAAGTCGACTATGAATTTGTATTTTAACATGTCGGGTGGTAACCCTTTGAACTGAATAACATGACTTGTTGAGTCTTGCTCTGCTTCATGCAAATGATCTCAAGGAGCTCTATTTGTGTCAGAATATACATATTACATATGCTTTCGGGTGTGTATTTATGAATTATGACCCTTGTACTTGTCTTGGATGTGCGATGTGAGTTATATTAGGCTTTTGTGCATGCATTTACACGTCATTGCAGCTCGTGAACTTACCTATACATTATGCGCATACTGCCATTTGAATCCAGGATTCGTCAATCCAATATATTACCAAGCTACTGGTAGGGGTTGCAGTTATAGCTGTGTTGATACTATTGACAATGAAAGATACTCCAGAATGGGCAAAAAAGTTGAACCTTTCTGGTGGACGCATTCCTCCATGGGTCCTTGCTTGCGTCGTCATAGTATTCACACGCTTGAGAAGGAGAAGTTGGGATTTCTTGGATAAACGTCGTTAGGTTTTTAGCTCCCGGTGGATCATATATGGATGAATACTTTACAATTGCAAATTTTATACCTTTGTGTTGTTTATATTTATGTAATAGCTATAAACCTTGCATTTACATACATTGTTCTTCTTTCTATTTGCAATATAGAAGAGCTGATGTTCTGCTGGATTCAGCTATGCCATGTCCAAATACACAAGATAACAACCTTGTATATGTCTGCAACATTTCTAATGCTCTTTACACTCTTACCTGTTATCCAGTCTCTTTCGAGCCATAACTTCTTCTTCTTCTTCTTCTTCTCTTTTTTTTTTTTTTTTTTTTTTTTTTTTTTTTTTTTTTTTTTTTTTCCCATTTGTTTTTTTTTTTTTTTT